>NW_010358750.1:203918-327941 GCF_000414095.1 Morus notabilis | reverse complement strand
AAAAATAAAATTTAAAAAATAATAAATGCAACATATATTTATTATTTTATTTGCCTAATATTATAATATTAGCATAATTATTGTTAACTTTAATATAATAAATATGTACTTTATTTTTTAATAAATTAGTAATATATTTTATTTTTTAACACTATTTTTATTTTTATTTATTTTATTTAACTTTTTTTAAAATTTATTTTTATATTTTAAATAGTTGTACAATTTATATTTATTATTTTAGTACCCCATTATTACACTAAATATTTTAATTATGATTAATTTTAATATAATAAGTACACAATATATTTTTTAAATTGAAAATATCAAATTGATTTAAAGGGTATATTAGTATTTTTACACTTTTTTATTCTGATTTTGGGTGTAAGTAAACGTATGAATGAGATTTAGAATGACTCCGATATTGAATCCTATCACTAAGTAAACAGCTTATTCTGACTCTGATTCCTCACTCCGAATCCTACTCACTCTGAATCTTGCCCACTCAAATTCATGCTCATTCCAATTACGCGTAGGTAAACATACCATTAGTGTTTAAAAATGGTTTGTAATAGTTAATAAAATCCGGACTGAGCGTTTATTAGACGCGGATTTGAATTTAGTTCACCACTTGGATAGAAAAATCTAGATTCTAGTTTCTAGTATGAATTAGTGAACCAGGGGCTAAGATCTTCTCATTTTAAAGGTCTTCACTCTGCAAGCTCTGAGCTAATAGGATAACTTTTTTTTCCCTTCTTGTTGTTGTGTTACACCCCAAATAGCAGAGGATGAGACTAATATCTAGGGATGAGCTTTTTACTCATAGAACGGGTTTGGGGGTTATTAATTTGACATCCCAACCCAGTCGGGGCCAACATCATCAATCACAAAAATAATTACTTGGATAGAAAAATCTAGATTCTAGTTTCTAGTATGAATTAGTGAACCAAACAGGGGCTAAGATCTTCTCATTTTAAAGGTCTTCACTCTGCAAGCTCTGAGCTAATAGGATAACTTTTTTTTCCCTTCATGTTGTTGTGTTACACCCCAAATAGCAGAGGATGAGACTAATAGCTAGGGATGAGCTTTTTACTCATAGAACGGGTTTGGGGGTTATTAATTTGACATCCCAACCCAGCCAGGGCCAACATCATCAATCACAAAAACAATTCTTCTAGTCACACTCAACTCCGAAATTTACAACAGTGATTTAAATCCTCTCTTAAACCAAAATGATTTTTTATCACTTAAAATTTTAATTTATTATTATTTACTTCAAATAGTTTTTAAAATTTGTTATTTACTTCATTAGCTAACATGGCCTAAGCCCTTTTGGTGTGAGGTTGTGACTTGTGAAAAGTTTACAAGTTTAATCACCATGTATAAAAAAGAGAAACTCTATTATTGTTTTTTCAAGTTTAACTATTGTTTTTTCCAACTCTATTATTTATGCAATTACACAAAATTTTAATGCCACTACGTAGGGGTGTTCATCCAATCCAATCCAAACTATTTTAGTCATAAAATCAAATCCAATCAAAGGTCGGTTTTTAGAAATTCCACCTAATCCAAATCAATTACTAGTGTATTATCCAATCCAATTGAGATCAGTTTGAATTGGATTGGACCAATTGGTTTTGGGCTTGAGTTTTTTGTACAATTTTTTAATTTTTATTTTCATATTTAACCTATTTGCAACATAGAAAAAAAAACATAGTCTAATAATATAATCTAAATGTGCACGTCTATTATTCTCTTTGATGATGATCCATAATAGAAAGAAAACATAATCCATTTTTTTTATAAAATATATAAAAATTTGGATTGGTAGGTATTTTGGAAGTAAAATTAACATTCAATCCAATCTAAATCGATTTTTGAAGAAATTACACTCAATATAATCCAATTGAGGTCGGTTATCCGTTGAAAGTAGATTAACTTGGATTGGATCGGTTGGTTTGATCGGTTGATTGGATCCTAGGAACACAACTTGTAGGATATGCAGTGATAAAACCGACCGATTGATTGGATCCTATGAACACAACTTGCAAGATACGCAGTGATAACCTACAAGATACAAAGTAATAACCTGCAGGTTACAAATGATAACCTAGACGTTATGAAAAATAACCTGCAGGTTATTAGTAGCATAAGATAAATTAACAACAATGGCTAAAATGAAATAGTATATAGTTTTAGTTTATTGGTGGTATTTTTGAAAATTTCCAAGGGCAACCAAGGTGTGACACAAGCACATTTGCTAAATTTGAAAACCAAGTTTGCGCTTCCTTTGAGCTTCCTTTGAGTTTTGTGCATGTGTTAAGGTGATCTAGGTCAAATCTACACCTTCTTCACCCTGATAACCACGAATTCCTCTCTGAAAAGGTGTCCAACCAATAAAAAACACCCCACACCATTTAAAGACTTTTACAACTTTAGCAGAATTAACAATAGAATATTTCTAGTCTTAGGTGCTTCTGAATAGACATTAAGCGAGTATAAAGCTTGTTTACACGGATAATGATGAGTGCTTTAGGTATTCTAATTCTTTTGAGATGCAACGAAAGGTTTGACAGCAATTTGAAGAGAGACCAATCACACAGTGAGCTGTGACAGAGGGAAACTGTGCTTGACGAACCACAACTCTGTCAACTCCCTTAAATTTTAGCTAAATATTGTGGCATATTTTGTATTGGCAATTTGACTCATGAACCCATTTACCCAATGGGGCCCAATCTAAAACGAGTTAAAATTTAACCCGTGATGGGTTACAGGACAGGGACGGATTTAGGGCTCCCTATCGGGCTTGGACATAGTTTGAGACAAAAAGTTTAGACAGAAATCAAATATGGTTAATCTCCCTCTCTGAAAATAGCTATTATGCCAGAATCAAGAGAATGATTACGTAACTATAGCTTATAGAAGACAACCATCAAAAAAAGAAATTCAGCAACATACAATTATAATTAATAGTTAAGCAAAAGAAATCAAGAGTCAAACTGTCAAAATTTTGCATACTACAGCAGTTTTCACTTGATGTGGAGAACGGAAACAGCTAGCCGAGATTTCTCTTCAAAAAACCTTTGATCACCCAAGGTAATCTCGCAGGCTCTCAGCCTATCAGCCTTGGTGAACTAGAGAAGATGCTTCAGTTCCTCGATTTCCTTCCCCTCCAACTGCCACGGCCACCACCTCTTGCACCGCGGCCCCTGCCATTACCACCACCACCACCTAATGCCCTATTGGCATCGGACTTCACTTTCATGTCTTCTGGCAGGGGCAGTATGCGATCCACACACTTCCTAAAGCTAAAATCATCATACGACTCGTCATTCCGGATGAGGAAGAAGCATCTACTCTTAAACATTGGGTGGTACCGAACTTGAAATGCACGGATCCCTCCACCAATCTTTTTATCTGGCTCTGCATGACGAGCAAAAAACAAAAACTTTAGTTTTTTTTTAAAAAAAAAAAAAAAAAAAAAAAAAAAAAAAAAAAAACCCTGAAGAAAATAAGGGCCAAAAGTTCAGAATTTACTAACAGAACAATCAACAATTGATTATTCAAAGCATAGGGGAAACAAGTAAAATCAATATTCAAAATAGCTGAATTTCTTTAATTACTGAAAATTCGATTATTGCGAATTCGCTAACAAAACAATTTTCACCATTCTTTTCCCCAAAAATCCCTAACTTTCCGAAACAACAACTTCAAAAAGTTTCCATCTTTATAATCACCCACCCTTACTTTCTCAGCAACCAAACAAAAATTGAGAGTCGTGAAAGAGCCAAAAGCCCTTACCTTGTTAACATTGAGATTTGGAGGCCAGTAATGGAGAAACTTGTAAAAGTAATCGAACATCTCCACCGACGACCCGAAGCTCTTCGGACCCAAGCTGACCCGACCCGATTCCTCATCTGCCAGTTTCTTCTCTAATCGCTCTTCTTCAACGGACTTCTCGTCTCCGACCTTCTGCTTCTTCGAAACGCCTTCGTTTTCCTCACTGGAGACGTCGTTTTCCTCGCTGGAGCCGTCGCCTTCCTCTCTGGCGCGCTTCGAGTTCGTTTCTCCGTTGTCGTTCGATTCCTGGACGGGTTCGGTGGCTTCGAGCTCCATGTCCTCCGTGACCGCGTTCTGTTGCTCCGAGTTGGCCTCGGAGAGTTCTGGCGCGTTCTGTTCCGCCATTGTTGAGTGCAGAAAAGTAAAATATTGAAGAAGAAGAATAAGAAGAGTGAGCTTAGTATAGAGAGAGAACCTCAAAACCCTAAAGAATTTTTGTCCCTTTGCTTTTAAACTGGGCCTTTACGCTGTCATTTTACTTGTAACGCCGTATCGTTTTGCTATCGCAAAACGACTTGTCGTTTTTCGTCCTTCCTTTCTTTTCCTTTCAAAAATATTATAGCAAATTATATTATTATTATTATTATTATTATTATTATTATTGTTATTATTATTATTATAGTAAATGATCCATTCAGTAAAACATAAATAGGGTTAGGGCTGTGCATGCTCCGGTTCAAACCGGACCACTAATTTTTTAGACCGTTGATCTAATGGTCTAATTTCACGTGAGAACTGTTAAAAAACGGTTTAACACTGGACTAGACCATTTTCTTAATGGTCTATTCCGGTTTGTAATTTTTTCTAATGGTTGGACCGGATTAGACTGTTAAGAATATATATTTAAAAAAATAAAATTGAAAAGAAAACTTTTTAGCATTTTTATAAAAACTACGTAGTTTTTACTCCTCTTTTTTGCTTAGGACTACACATTATTATTGTTTGTAACTTTTAGAATGCTAATTTTAGAGGATGATATACATTATGTAACATATAATTTTACTAATTTAAAAAAAAAACATGTACTAAGGTTCAAATCGCGATTTAACCAGACCGAACCATTAGTAAACCGTCTAGTTTGGTTCGATCTCATCTTACTAATGGTCTAGTCCAGTTTGAATTTTTAGAAACCGTTATTAATAGCATGGTCTAAAAACCTAATGGCTTGGGACCAAATCAAACCATGAACGTCCCTAGATACTATACACTAATGAGCTCGAATATTAATGAACTCTATAGAAAGAGTTATTTATCAGAATAATATTGTTATTGATTTATTAACAATAAGTAGATTTATGATAAGCGAATTTAGTAATGTGTCGCGAGAAATTAGTGAAGATGAGGAAGGAACGAAAGCAACTATTTTCTTTTTCACCAGGAACATACATGTCATATTGGTTTTAGAAAGTACTCTGATTTTTTATTCTTGTTGTTTGTGATATTTTTTAAGTTAATTCAAACTTTAGGGTCTGTTTGCTTGATGAGTTTAAACTATGGTTCATGATTCTGATTTTTGAAAATTAACTTTTTGGTGAGAGAAAATTTCTATAGCAGATTTAAGAATCATAGTTTGAACTAGTGACGAAGCCATGAATTTATGCCATGAGGCTAAATAACTACATCAAAATTAATTTATTACAACTACCCACGACAAGTTCTCATTCCTTAAAAATATTGCATAATAGTCTCATTATCAATGGCATTTAATAGAAATTGATGGAACTTAGATTGACAAGAACCATTATCAAGATAAGCTCATCGAACTTGATCACGAATGCTTAGATGATACTCTAATATGGGTCTTCACAATCCATGATCAATATCTAATTTTTTAGGATTGAAATCCACCTTACTTGATTTAGTACCACCATCATTTTTTCTAGTAAGACTTTGAAGACTCTTCTAACTTTCTTTTAAAATACTTTTCAATCATTCTTAATCGATTGCCACTTAAATATTAAAAAAAAAAAACTTTACAATCAACAATACATTCTTTTTTTTTTATTTAACAACATGTGAACATAATGATTATTGTTACACCACGGTCGAGGAATTGATCGTTCCTTTGACTGACAAGCGGCGAGGTATCCCAGTTGAGAGTCAGTCGCTGATGTCGAGGAAAAGGTCGTACCTAGGATGCCTTCAAGAAAGCGAGGATTCGTGCAGGAGGATACACATTGAGGACTCGAGAAATTAAACGAGATTAATTAAGGTAATTAAGATTTATTAGTGTGCCTAATCTGGTTGAATTAAATAATTATGTTCAATAAATATTTCTGACGTGTAAATTTAAATAATTACAAGGCACTTAAATGTTTTCAGTAATTATATTTTATTCAGAAGTTTGTGTAGACATATTTTTTGGACTGTCTATTTAAATATTTTGACACCTGTCTTTTAATTTTGTGACACCTGTTTTTCTTTTTCTTCTCTTTTCCTTCTCTTTTCCTTTTTCTTTTTCTTCTTTCCTTTTTCCTTCCCGTGCACCTCACTCTCTCTCTCTTCTCTGTCATTTTTCTCACTCTCACTCTCCCTTTCACTCTTGTTCTCTCTCTCTCTCTTTCTCTCTCTCTCTCTATCTCTCTCTCTCTCTCTCCCGTTTTTGCTTCAAATCAACTAGATTTTGAACCAAAGAAGAATTTTAAGAAGTTTTCAACGTCAAAAGAAGGATTTGAGGTAAGATTTCTGAAAAACCCTCTCTTGAATCTCGGATTTGTTTATTAGAAAACCTATTTTTGGTTCGAAATAGATTTTCATGGATTTTGAGTAAAATCATGGTAGAAATTGGGGATCTTTGGTTCTATAGACTTGATTTAGTAACTAAAACCTAGATTTGGTTGTTTCCCCCTGAAATGTTTTGGATTTGAACTTGAAATTGCAGGGTTTATGCTGATTTTCTTCGGATTGGCCACGTTGGCCATCCTGCACTGATCCCACCGGTCGACCTATGCAGTCGACCGGATTGCACTCCACCAGGTCGACCTATGCGGTTGACCGGATTGCACACCATCAGTCGACCGGTGGTGTTGCACATCTCTGTCACCGGTCGACTGGTGTACACGGGGTTTGACCCTGTTTTACTTGAAAACCTTGTTTTGACCCTGATTTTCGAAGAGAACCCAAATTAGCTTCATTTGGAGATCTAGAGTAAATGGATTAGCATCTTTAATCCATGTTTTGAGATTAAAACTCTTGGAATGATGATTTGAAACATGAAATGGTTTATGAAACTGGTAAATGAATTATGACACACTAATAGGAAATGAAAGAGTATAATTGAGATTGAATTGCTTTAGGAATGAGAATTGGATCCTAAAGTGTTATTTTATGTCAGTGCTAGCTGAGGAGTCGAATTGAAGGCTTTAAGGAAGCAAAAGCCGGAATGATGCAACGCTAGTCACAGGTTTGATGCTTGAGAGGTAGGATTCCTTACCCCTTTCTTTGTTAGCCTGATTTTAAAAGAGTTTTGGTCTTGTAAATGATTTAAAGAAATGGCATGTTTGCGAAAGAAAAACATTTTAAAAACAATAGCTTGATTTTGGCTATTGGAATTATAATGAACTATTTCAGAAAAATTAATGAATGATTTCTTAAGATAAGAGATCTTGCGAATCGGTAAACCAACTGATGGCCTAGATAGGATATGGAGAGTGTATCCTTGGGGGCATAACCCGAAACCCGGACCGGGCCACTATGGTGGTGATAAGGCTTATGCTTGTGGTTGTGTAAGTAATTTATCAGAGGATAAATTACTTGTTGATGCCTATAATATGGAATTTTCAGTTATATTTCCTTTCATAAAAAGGATGTGAGGTTCCGGTTGTTGTGTTGAAGCTTAATGTCTATGTTTATTTATTTATTTATCTATTTACTTGTTCATTAATTTATTTACTTGTTTATAAAGTTATTTCAAAATACATCCTATTGGGCATTTCGCTCACGTTTTCTTTGTTTTATAAATATTAAACCCCTCCCAGGCGACGCGAGGAGTAGTGCGAAGTAGCTGAGTTAGTTGATACCATCCGATTAAGAGAGGATTGTGTTCATCATCCTTGTGCATAAATGTAAGAATCGTAAACTTTGTAAACTCTGAACTTTAGATTTCTAGACTGTGGTTATGTCTGTAATGTTATTTACATGTTCATGTATGTACAATACTGCATATCCTGTGGGTGAAGTCCTGAACAATGTTATAGGCTTAAGTTTAACCTCTTGTAATCAGAAAGTGCGGGCGATCCCGTAACTTTCTTGTCGTTTATTTTCAGCTAAATGTGGGGCTCGTTTGGAAATTTCTTTAATATTTTACAATTCGGTGTACTTCCAATTGTTTAATTACTCTCCTAATCGCGTTTAACTTCTAAACGAGCCTCCACGTCACTAACCCCGGCTTCGGGACATGACAGGATGCCCTCAAGACGGCGAGGATTTGTGCAAGAGGATACACGTTGAGGACTCCGCCTGAGTTGTGAGGGTCACGACGTCGAGAGAGCAGCCCAGTCCAATCCAAACTAAATCTTGTCAACTCGAGGGAAGATACACTGTACCAACTGCCAGGGTTCAGGTCAAGAAATCATGTAACCGGTAAGGGTGGTTAGCCTGACTTGGAAGCTGAAATCATGGAAACGCAACTGCCAAATCCCAGAATTTATGGAAAAGAGATGATCTCCTCAGAAAATGTAGAGGAGGTCTCTCATATGTACAAGTCCTATAAATAGAGCCATGAAATTCATTAAGTTTTTTACACACTGTACTACTACTTCAGAAAGATTGTAATCAACAAAATATTAGTGCATCTACGTGTGGACGTAGGCAAAGAATTCTTGTCGAATCACTATAAATTTATGTCTTCTTTATCTTTTCATGCAACGATAATCCTTGATTAATCTATAAGAATTTACTGTAAGTGTTCCCGGAGAGTTAATCGAGTAAAATTAACCGTCAACAAGTATAATGTATTTAGCTAAGTAATTAGTCAAGCCCAATAGTCTATCATAAAATAAAATAAAAAAAGAAATACAAAAGTTAAAAAACACTAATCAAACCCAATTTATTTATACTCAAATCCCTTAAAAAATTCAACTATGATTCTATGAACTATGTGCTATTACAATGTAGTAAAAAACAGTACAAAACTAAATGAGAAAATAATTAAGATGAGAACAATAAGAATACCAATTGAAAAGAAGAGTCCAATGATTCTAAATATTTGTGATTGTTGTTGATAGGTGGTGGTTTTATTTTTATTTTTATTTTTATTTTTATTTTTATCAAACTCTCTCCCTGTGACTGTGCGTATTGCGTAGTTGAAGAAAGGGAAAGTGAAACGTAAAGGCTTATAAAACTAGGATATGGGGCTCAAGGATATTGGGCTTTTGGGCTTGTGTAGTAAATAACAAGTAGTATTTCTTAATTTGGGGGAGAAAGGAGAAAATAAATCAAGATTTGAGATGAATTAAAATTAATAAGTTAATAGTTTATATAAGTTAATAAATATGTTAAATTACTGTTTTTATCCATAATTAGACTAGTTATGAACCATAACTTGATAAATTATTGTCCATAATTGTCCATAACTTGTCTGACTATGAACTATAACTTGATAAGTTTATTCATAACTTATCTGGTTATAAACCATAACTTGACAAGTTATGGCCTATTAATTTCTATAACTAAAAATTGATCTTTATATTTTCTTAAACTTTTCATATTAGTCTATTTTCTACTATTTCCCTTAATTTAGTTGGTATAAGAAGTGATTTTAAGTTTTTACGGGGGCTTTATATATATTTCTACTTATATGCTTATTATATATTTATATATATACATATATATAAAATAAAAATAAAAAACATTCAGGGGGCTTTAGCCCCTGGGCCATAGTATCTTCGTCACTAGTTTAAATAATGTAAAACCCTTAAAACAAACAACGCACATTTAATTTCTTTTCTTCTTTAAATTTCATTACGGTTACATTTTGTTCTAAACTTGATATGGCTAGTAATTTAATCAATAATTAATTTTAGGTTCTACTTAGAAATTTTTGTGTAATGAAGATGATATGTAGTTTACGTCTACTAAGAACGATATTGTATTGTGCAAATAATTGTTGTTTATTGCTAATTATAACCCAACATACAATGCTAATTTTGGAGAGTGTAATAATAGATTTTGAATCTCTTATTTTAATACCATATTACTCTATCAATTCTTTTAAAAATTAATCTTTCAATTAGTTATTAACCACCAAGTCAATCAGTTAACCACTGATTCACTATTTCAATGTATAAAAGAAACTATCATGTTTATAACCCTTTTTTTTCAGCATATATTTATAACCCTTTTTTTTTTTTTTTAAAAAGCTTACTAGGTGAAATAAATATTAAATTTTTTTATAAGCAATAAAAGTGTTAGAACGAAAATTAGAAATGCATTAATTAAACTCTGATATAAATTTTAAAATTTATTAATGTGTTTTTTTTTAAAAAAAAAAACTTCATCTCTGATATAAATTTTAAAATTTATTAATGTGTTTTTTTTTAAAAAAAAACTTCATTTGTGACTTTATCGAATATTTTTTGACAAATCATTAGAGCATTTTTAGAAACACTACCAAATTAAGGCCCTCTCAAATTAGAATGGAGCTGGACTAAATGGTGTTTTCGTAAACTTGTGGTCACAACCACTACCAAATTAATGTTTCTTCCAACTAGGGGTCACAAAACTGGGAGCATAGCAGTGATAATATCATCATATGAAGATATTTATACGACTAAAAATAAATCTAGCCAAACACATGATATATGCATTGTTTTGACAATGATTGCTTTGCTGATAGATTAATTAGGTGAAGAAGAAACAATTATAGGGCCAGTTTAGTTCGCTGATTCGAGTTTTTAATTCGAGTTGAGATGTGACTTTATGTGAGAACTTTTTACTGTAGCAAAAAAGTTAGATGTGACTGTTTCTGAGAGCTTTTTACTGTAGCAAAACTCAAATTCTAAACTCGAATCGATGAAGTGAACGGGGCCTAATCTCTAAATAAGTACTCAACTTAGTCATACCCTTTAATCATAAAGTGGATCTACCAAGCCACCCACCTTCCAAACCTTAAAAACCCTCTTTGATATTTTGAAGAAAGCTCCATATTTACGTCATTATCCAACAAATACTTGGCATATAGATTTGGTACCCCCATCTTACTATAGACCATTACTTTATCTTTTTGTCATTAGTTAATAAGAGTCAAAGTCAAGCAAATGAAAAAAAAAAAAAAAAAAAAAAAGGGGGAATAACTTAAGGCCATGCCAAGTTGAATGCAATTTGCACACAAACTCCAATTCTTTTTGTCTTCCTAGTCTATTTTGGCTCCTTCTAGAAAAGGAAATTAAAGAAAATTTAATAGGAATAAAATAGGTAGAAGACTTGTGAAAAAGATCCAAATAGGTTTGAAAAATACTATATAGCATTTAAAGAAAGAAAATTTCTTCCCAACTCTTTTTTTTTTTTTTTTTTTAAAGAAAACTTAGGGTGGGATTGAGATTCCAATTTTGAACTTCAATATTGGAGACAAATGAAGATTCATCGTTAACTTAACCCACAATCACAAAATATTATTGTATTACAACTACTTGAACATCATAACATTGACAAATCTACACCTGTAATTTCATTTTTAGACATTCTTGTATGTTTTTTCCAAGCTCGTTATAATCAATATAATATAGGCATAGATAAATGTTAATTTTGAATGCAACTGTAGCCTAAAGAAAAAGAGCTATTCACAGTAACATATTCTTATTATGGACGTTCTCTGATATTTCATGTAAAAATAGAATATCAATAATCTCTTACTTTCTAGTCATCAGATTTGTATCAGAATCTGTGTTATGTATACTTTTTTAATTTGATGTGATTTTACGTAAATTCAACAATAAAAAACTGAGACTACCGGAAAAACCCCCTTCTTATTAACAATATATATTTCTCATATTAAAATAAAAAATATAAAAATATAAACAATAAATAATGATTTGGTGGTTCAAAATAGAATCTCACTCGTATTATCTTTTTCACACTGCACTATAGAAATTTTATAAAGGAAAATTTATCAAATGAAAAGCTTAATCAACTATAAATCCATTGCTTGATAAAGTTTGTAATTGTGAGATTTACTTATAAACTATGGTGTTACCTGTTTCGAAAATTCTTATTCGATCTGGCTATCATTTTTTGCGTGTTCTGCTTGTGTGCGTTTTATGAGAAAAAAATTGCAATATCAATTACAAAATGGAGCAAGCTATTTTGCTCCACTAGTGGAAACCGTGTTTTTACTGTTAGATTAATTTTTCAACGATCAAATTTACAGTGAAAATAGTTTTATGTGACGTATTTTAAATTTTTAATATAGACTTGTACAGATGTAATAATTAAAAACTAATGGAACGGTTCTGTTCTCACCGGTGGAACAAAAAAATTCCCATTTCAAAATGGGTAACAACTCATTTTACGATGTGGCCGAGCACATTGGATGGAAGAGAGTCAACTCCTTGAATTGAATGCATTCGTGTGGAAAACGGAGCGCAGCAGACCTTTTTCTCCTTTAACGTCTGTTACCGTTAAATCCCACTTTTCTTCTTTCTTTCTCTCTCTCTCTTTCTTTTTTTATTTTCTTAAGAAGAAAAAATAAAGCGTAAAATTGAGCTTGTCTAAGACGGACGTTACCGAGCCTAAGATTTAAAATCCGAACCCGAATTTTGTCCAAATTTTTGTTGTCATTTCGAAGGAAAAAACAAGAAAGCTAAAATAAATAGAACTGAAAGTTCTTCTCTGAAACCAAACCAAAAGTCAAGAAGAATTTCCATTTCCAAAATCACACAATTTCTCAGGTACTTTTCCTTCCAAACTTCTTTTATTTTTTCTTTTTTCGAGAGGTAATTTCGTTTTGTTTATTGATTTTTGAGTTCTTCTGTTTTTGCTTTGATGCATTGTTGTTTTTCAGGCTTCCAAATGTGTTTGTGGGGTTATTTTTTTTACTTTTAATTTAAATCATGGAATTGGGTTTTGCATTGGCTATTGAATTATACGAGAATTTTGTTTTCTATTTTGGGAAAAATTGTACTGATGATGGGTTTGAAGTTCGTTCTTTGAAAAACTTGGGAAATTTGGTAACGATTGGATATCCTGATATCGTTTGTTTTTGTTTGGTAGCTGAGAAAATGACGGAAAATAGTGGAAAATTGAGTTCTGTTAAGCTTGCCAAGGCATTCATGTCTGGCTTGAACAGTACAAAATCTTGACCTTGAAGCTTCTTCTTTTCATTTTATTCTTATTTTCTTTTTTTTAGGAAGTAAACTTTTTTTTTTTTAATTTTTAGGGCTAAACTTCAGGCTGAAATATTTGAATTTCGATATTTCATTTTCTGTTTCTCTACTCTCAGTTAAACACACAATAAAAAGTCTTATTTGGGGAATTGTTTTTAGCTCCTTGTTTTGTTAAAATGTTGCTTTTTCTAGTAATAGCTTAGACCTTCCGATGGTTTGGAAAAATAACAAAAGTGAAGATAAATGAAATATGAAGCCTTATGAATGTGACTATTTATTAACCTGCTTTAGAATTTCCAAACATTTCTTTGCTTTCTGTCTAGTTGCAAAAACTGAGGCAGATGATAGTGAAATGAAGATATAAATGTAATATTTTTGCGTTTTCCTCAACGTGGAATAACTTCACCAACGATTGACTTAGCGGGTCTCAGTCATTCCTCTATTGGATTCAGATCATGAAAGAACTAATATTTTTAGTGTCGTATTTATATATGATGGGATAAGTGTATTGTACTAAATGTTAAGTTTGTTTGAGTTTTAATGGCATTCTTGTTAGAAAGGGCGATCAGGAGCTTTGATTTGAGCAAGAATGGGTGATCATCTGGTCCTGTGTGCTGACCATCTTATAACAGCTCAAAGTTTGGAATCAATGCAAGGGAGTGATTCTTCGGGATCGTCCTTGGGGAGCCCTTGTTCTCAGAAAACTACTGAGGTGTCTACTTGTGTCGTCAATGTTGATGGTGTGGAAGAACAGGGTATGCCTGGAGAAGAAGAACCCCTGATACAGACATCAGAATGTCGTATTTGTCAGGAAGAGGACACCCTTAAAAATCTAGAGGTCCCTTGTGCTTGCAGTGGCAGCTTAAAGGTATTTTGCAAAGTTATGTCTCATTTTTATTTATATGCATAAATGGACACATTGCAACTTTTAGTCTCTCTTTTTGGTCCTTTCATTTTTTTTTCCTTGAAATTTATTGAAGGAATATGCAAAGGGTTTACAAAACCATTTCCATTCAAAAGTAGATCACTATGTTCCAGTGTTTCAAAACCTGTTAGTTTGCTTTTTACTTTTTCCTCCCTCGGAAAATTTCCCTGCTTAACCGGGTTTCTTGTCTTTCTAGCATTGAAGCCTATAATATGGAATCGATACATTTTTCTTTGGTCTTAATTTATACTAAGAGGCGGAACTTTAGAGTTTGATATTAAGTTCATTGTCTTTGTATACATAAGCAATAGTAATGCACACACAATATCATAGCTAATAACTAAAATTTCCCATCTTTGGGTTCAGTTTGCTCATAGGAAATGTGTCCAGCGATGGTGCAATGAGAAAGGAGATGTTACTTGTGAAATTTGCAACAAGGCAAGTCATTTAATCTTAGCATCTGAAATACTCACTTTCATAATGTCTAATGAGAAAGGAATTTGCTCGAATCATTTCTGTATTTGAACCTACTGCTTGGTGAACCTTTACATAAGTTGCTGCATCTTGAGCAATGATAGTTATCGTTGTTTTGATTGGAAACTAGAGCAGCATCATTGCAATGGATCTTGCTCTCTTTTCTATTGGAATATCATGTTAAGTAGTTTTCTCTTTTTTTTTTTTAAAAAAAAAAGATGAAGAAAAGTACAACTTCAAACAAACATGAAGGGATAGTAACTTAGAGAAGGAATTACAAGTGGGGAAAACAATGTTGCGGCTTAAATATGTGATGAGCAAGGCCTAAGCCATCCTCTTCCGTGTCCCTTGCCTTTTTTTCTTTTAATCTTTTTTTTTTTTAGTTTTTAAAGCAGATGCTAATATGCTTTCTTACTTTCAAAACTCTACTTTTTCCCCGATAAGTTGCAACCTCGATCTGGGTTTTCATGAAAAATTTTGTTTCTTGACAGCCTTACCAACCTGGTTATACTGCCCCACCACCTCTCCCTCACTCTGAAGAGACTACAATAGACATCAGGCAAGTTGAGATTTATATATGCTAATCTCGTTCTGAAATATTGGTCTTAATTTAGTCTGTGGATCATAATAAGCTTATATGTAAAAGAGTTGTCTAACTTCTTACATTTCTTTGTTGGGCACTGAAAGTCTAAAACAAATCCTATTCCTCTTTCATGTCCCAAAATTATTGTTGTTTCACAAATTCTATCTATTTTACAAACCTTGTAGATTAGATGCTCATCTGTTATATTCTATATATTTTTTGTTGTTACAGTGAGGATTGGACAATTTCTGGTGCCCCTATAGATTTGCATGACCCTCGACTATTGGCGGTGGCGGCATCAGAACGCCAGTTTCTGGAGGCTGAATATGATGCAGATACAAATGCTGGTGGTGCAGCTTTTTGCCGCTCGGCTGCTCTAATTGTGAGATGCTTCGATTGCTATTTTGCTTAATCAGAAATTATATAGTAGTGCCTTATCTGATGGTCTGTATTTTCTTCATGAATTCTATTATGATGCTTTTTTTTTTTTCACTTTCTTTTTGGTCCATACTTTTTCAGGGCTCAAGAGCCCCTATTTCACATGGTAGTTCTGAGTGGTCACTACTAAATAGCATCATAACTTGTTTGTCTAATCTGGTTCCAACTTGTTGGCTCTGCAGCATGTTTTCTTGGCTTTCTACTCTCTGTTGATGAGAAATAAAAAATATTTACAAATTTTATCTCTTATCTTTTGGCAGTTGATGGGTCTTCTATTCTTGAGGCATGCTTTAGCACTTCCTGATTCTGACGACGAGGATGATGCTTCCGCTTTTTTCTCTGTGAGTTAGATCTTGATGGATGTGCCTCGTGACAATTTGTATCTTAGTAGACTCTAGTTTTTGGCTAAATCGCTGGTGGATTTTGTGACAGCTTTTCTTACTACGGGCTGCTGGTTTTCTTCTCCCATGCTACATTATGGCCTGGGCCATCAGTATATTGCAGCGTCGACGGCAAAGACAGGTTAGTGCTGCTTTCTGCTTGTTTTCGATGATAGTCATCTAGGACTTGTGATTTCGGGTGATGGTAGCCTGTAGATTGGTCAGAAATGTAAAGCCTAATGGAATCTTTTATTCTAAAATGGCCAAGTGAAAGAATGCTGGAATCATGTTTTGAGCAACTTTTCTGTCTTTTGGAAGAACATATTTTTCACCTGATGAAATTGGACTTTGAAATTGTGAACCTCTTCAATTCTGCAATCCTCTTCTTTTAGTTTTCTAAGGAAAATCTTTTCGCTTCGAATTGATTGGATCACACCAAAAGGCTATGATTACTTGCTGATTTCCTTTTTAAACAAATGCACACTCGGACACAGAGACACACACAATATATATGATTATATTGTGTTTGTTATTGTTTCTGCTTCTCAGCAACATGAATTTGTGTAAATGCTCTTTGATTACCTATTAGCACGTAAATTATTTCTAGATTATTGGCTAAAAGCGTTGAATTTTAAGTGTTAACACAGAATTTCTTAATCACTTTATGCTGCACCTCGTTTACTCTTTAATGAATTTGCATTGCATATTTTCATGTTGGATCAGGAGGCCGCAGCACTCGCCGCAACCGAAGTTGCATTTATGATACAGGCAGGGCAGCATCGGGGCCTGCAGTTCAGAATAGCTCCAGGCCCTGCTGTGACTCCGCATCAAGGGCCACTTCAATGAGTCTTTCCTTAATCCTTATTGGCGGAAAAGACGAACCGCGCTTGAAAAATTCAAGCCTATTGTTGATCTTTTTTATTCTACTAGATTTTAAAGAAAGGGAACAGAAGGTTGTAATTTTCTGTTTCTGATGTGTGTGTTTATTATCAGATTATTTCAACTTAAAAGTTTCTCATTTTTGGTTTTTGTACATAATCATGGTTCTAATGCGGCATGAGAAACTTCTTAAAGAAAGGATGATCCACATATTGACATAATTGCGGACTATATAAGACTTGTGCTTATATGTTTCTTTCTTAAATCAACATTATTGGATTACAATATACTTGATGATCATGTACTGCTGCCAAATACCTCTTTTCCAGCCTATATATTGGAGTTTCCTCTTTGAGTCAGAAACAACAATATATCATCTCTACCTCTTTATTACGAGTGTGCATATATATATATATATATATTTATTTATTTATTTATGTATACACACACGAGTGTGGTTTTGATGTTTATTTCAATAATTAACTATCCATGCCTATTAATATTTTGACGGCAAGATATTAATTTAATTGTTATAATAAATTAGACAGCTGATAAAAAAATTTATGACAATTAATGAATTTAGATTCTTATCACGTTACATTATTAATTTTTTATATTTAATAGGTAATCACTGATGGAAACGTAGCTACTAAAAACTCATCCATATATATATATACATACATAGATTAGATATATGTATATATAGACGAGTTTTCTATAGTTACGTTTATATAAGGTTGCTATTAAATATAGTAATTTAATGATGTAAATGATGTTATCAATCTCATTAATTAGTATAAAGGTCAACTACCTAATTTATTACGATTGTCGAATAAAATATCTTACGTTAAAATAATAATATTCATTGATAGATAAATATTAGAATAACTATTAAAATCACACCCATATATATGGGTAAAATTTCATATTAGTACCATGTATTTTAGTATAATTATCTTTTAATACCTTGTGTTTTTATAACTTTAAATTGGTACCTCGACGTTTGAGAAAATTATTTTTTAGTACCTTAAGTCATTTTTTAGAATGTAAAATGTCAAAGTTACATTTCTCATTAATTAATCAAAAAACTAATAATAAATTTAGAAAAATTCTGAAAATATTTTAAACATTCAAAAAATAAAACTAAAAATAATGCTTTAAATTAAAAATAATTTTTTAGAGTTTTTTCTAAATTTATTAATTTTTGGTAAAGTAATGAAAATGGTAAATATTTGACATTTTACATCTTAAAAATGACCTTAAGGTACTAAAAAATGATTTTTTAAAGAGTTAATGTACCAATTTAAAATTATTAAAAACATAAGACACTAAAAGACAATTATGTTAAAACACAATATACCAATACGAAATTTTCTCATATATATTTCATTCTAGTGTACTCCGTTGATGTGGAAAGGAATACATTCACTGCTAATCTGCTATACTATTTTCGCAAGTGTTTAAAGCTCAAGTTCGAGCGTCAATTTGCCATATTCAAATTCATGCAAGTTTTTACGGAGGGCTTTTTTTTTATCATATTTTTTTTTCTAATAAAAAAAGTTTATACTTTATAGGGTTATAGGTTGATGTTTTCATACAATTCAATATTGTTTCAAAGATTCTGTCAACCCAATGAAAGTAACTAGACCATTAAGGTAGGACTTGGAATGTACAACCTTTGAATAGAATTCAGGTTAAGATGTGAAGCTTAATTATTGTCATGACATATTTTTTTCAGGACTAAAATAAAGGTCAGAAAAAACACAGTGAGTTTTAGAGGTATACGATTTCTCTTTTTAATTTTTTTTTTAAATTATTGTGACAGTTGAAAGTAAAAGTATTATGAATAACAAAAGTGAACGACTATAAATTTTGTGTGCGTTTTTGTTTGTTTACTTTTCTTTTATGATTTTATTGCTCTCCGTATAAAGAATAATAGTGTCTAATTCGTAATAATATAAGCCTTGTAAAAACTCATCAAATTATGCGACAATACGTGGGAATACTTTTGATAAAACACAGAGAAACATAACACATAAAATTTATAAACAGATCGATTACAAGAGTCATCAGGAGAATGTTATAGGACTCACTAAATAATCCTAATTCCTATCTAAATAATTTCCGACTAAAAGAACACCACGAGGCATCAATCTTTATAGGGTTGTTCCTGTTACTCGATTCTTGACTGTCTTTTCCTTCCTCACAATGGTCGTTTAATGCAGGTTATTTTATTGCTGCAATGTATTGTCATTGAACAGTCTTGAACAAACCAAAAAATCTGTTGAAACTTTGGTACTTTGTTCTTTGATTGTCCAACATTTCTCCACAAGCTTGTCCATCTATGTATTATGCAAGATCATACAAATTTGTTGAAACAATTAAAATATGTTATCCAACTTTGCAGTTAATTGAACAAAGCCAGTCCCCACTTAAGTTCTTTTTTTTTGATAAGGTACAAATGATTGGTATTCCCTTTATTGTTTGTGTCATTGGAATAAGATGCAAAAAAGGTGAAGAACTTGAGGTACTTGTGGTCATTTCCGTTGAATGATGCTAATCAAGTTTTGATAATTGTATTATCACAATTTACAAAAAAAGATATTTGCTTTACTATTTTCTAGTGAAAATTTTTATCTTATGGTCGACCCTTTTGACCAATTTGAAAGAAAATCATTGCCTTTTGGGATTGGTTACTCAACATTAGGCTTTGTTTATGAAACTGAAATTAGCAAATACTAAAGATCCACTTTTTAAGAGGAGTAATGATAACGTTACCTAATAAGTTTGCTCATTTGTTTTTGTAATCTTTATCTACTGTCTTCTTTTTTTCTTTTTTTCTTTTTTTTTTCCCCCTAAGATTGAACCGCATCTTTGGTCATGTTTGTTCAAGAAGGTACTTTGAAGATAAAATTCACTCCTAGAATTTCAGCACGTGATTTTTGACTCTATGATAAGCTGTTCAAAATCATAACAACCCGGTGGGCAAAAGGTTCACTGACCAAGTAAACAGGCAAAAAACATATTTAGTTCGTTGATTCGAGTTGAGATGTGATTTTATGTGAGAGTTTTTTATTATAGTAAAAAAAATTAGATGTGACTATTTCTGAGAGCTTTTTACTGTAACAAAACTTGAATTCTAAACTCGAATCGGTGAAATGAACGGGATAAAAGATTCTATTACTACTGTTTTATTCAATTAGAAATTTTTGTTTTGACAAAATACACAGAAACAAAGAATGCACAAAACTCACGAATAATTCGACCATAAGGGCTTTTAAGATGAGGTGATTCAATGACCCATAAGTGCATCATTTAGTAAATGAACCTATGATAACAATTTTGTTTTTTTCTTAAATTTGAACTTAGAAAGATGTAAATTTTACTGTGGACCGATACATACCAGTCTTTTTTTTTTTTTTCAGACCAGGAATTGGTAGTAGATGATACTCTTTTGTGAAAATAGATAAATAAGGTGCACAAAAAATGATACCAAAATTCAAGAAGCCCAGTGATTTTAGCTGTTAAAGTTGAATGTGATGGTGAAGGATGATTTTGGGAAAGAAACAGTCCGTTCATTTCTTTTTTGCTTTAACACAGCTACAAAGCAAAAGCCCCCACAACAATGAAAGTATCTAGGTTTATATTTGGCCCTTGGACCATGACTAGTCCCCTTCTTCCCTTAGACTTGCCTTTCTTCATCTCAAACCCAAGTTACAATTTTCGCTCTTTCCAAAAAAAAAAAAAAAAAAAAAAAAAAAATGGAGAAAGAGGGTCTTCATGGATAATAGAGAGAAAAAATTATTTATGTGTAAAAAAAAAAAAAAAAAACATAAAAGAATGTGAGGCCAAAACTAAAATGGGGTTTGCTTCGAAAATGTGAATAAGGGGTTCTAGAGCTTAGCAAAATCCAAAGAGAGTGCAAAGAAAAGCATAAAGGAGTTCCATTTAGCACAAGAAACCAAGACTGGAGTGTTTTTTTTTTTTTTTTTTTTTTTCTGGGTGCTGCATGGAGACGAGAGCTTGGAATTCTAAAGCTATCTAACTTAAAGCGGGAGTTTGTTCTTAAAGCTAGTGACTGTTTTTTTTTTTTTTTTTTAATTAATATGAAAAGGTTACTGCTAGTCTGTTCCTCACCCTTCATGCAATATCTATACTTTAACGGCTTTCTTTCTACAATTACTATAATACCAAAAAAAAAAAAAAAAAAAAAAAATGTAAGTTAGAAAAGGAAAAAAAAAGGGCCACCATCTAGTGCCTACTATTGTTTCTAGCAACACATTTCATAGTAGCTATCTAATGATAAACATCCATTTTGCAATTATCAAATGCTTAGTTACAAATATTTTTCTAGTATCAGTAACTTTCAATACAAGTAACACCACAATGTGAATCACTGAAGGAGTCATATTTTGGGCCTAGGGCAGCTGCCTCCACTGACCTAATTGGTAACTTTGTATTATAACCCTAAAATTATATATATATATATATATATATTTCTCTCTTCTTTTTTTTTTTTTTGCAATTTTCTTCTTACTTTGTCCCCACTGAAACTATTAATTTACAACATTTACACTTAAGTTTTAGAAAAAATTCCAATTATACTACTGAAATTTAACTTTTGAGTTTAATAATATACATATATTTCAAATTAAAAATACCAACTAAACTAAAAATAGACCACAATAATATGTAAATTCATAATATTTCGAACCAAAAATCACAAAAATTGAATTAAAATAATCATAACGTCATTTTAGTTGAAAGTTTTAATTTAATTCATGCCCTCACTGAACAAATTTTTTGGCTCCGCCACTGTATAATGTATTAGATTTTTTGGTGATGTATTGGATTTATGCCACGGTGGATATATTCACACCACAAAATTCTAGCTCACATACAATAGATGCAAGATTTATAGCCGTTTTCTTTCCTTCTTTTCACTTTTTTTTATGGGAAGAATATAACTTGATAAGCAAAACTAGCTGTATAGATTCTGCAAAGCCAAAACATAACCAAAAAAGCAATTTATCATATGTGTTTTGAGGATATGCTGAGTTACACGTCAGCAACATGATCTGACGTGGCAGGGGTTTGGTCTTTATTTGGTAAAAAAGAGCCTAATGCAAATGATGGAGATATGTGGGGGGAACCAAACCTAAAAGATACTTGGCTTCCCAAGGATAGCGTTCCAAAACCAACTTTTCATTCAAACCTGTCAGAAAGAGTCTTCTAAAACAGCCTTATATTGCTTCCATGGCAGGCTTATGATTGAGGTGAATCTGAAAGTTCCCTGCATGTTTTTTGTTGGGCCCTACCACCCTTATTGAATTTTGCTTTATTTATGCTTTTCTAGTCTTCCAAATCCCATAAAAGACATAAACTTGGCTTGTTCTCACAGGAATGGAACCACAAAACAAGAGGGAAACAAAGTTTTATCCATAGACAAAAACACGCACAAGACACAACAAAACTCATTCTCTCATCATTGCTTGAATGCACAAGAGTTATTGTACCTCTTAATTCTGTCATTCTGTCCCTCAAAAACACAAGAATGGGCCTTTTGGCTTATAGGGTATCACCTCTTCCTCTTCTTCTTTTTTGTGTTGTGGTTTTCGCTCTTCGACCGCAAAATGTGTCTGCCCTGAGAAGCAAAGATTTGGCCCTCAGATGGGACAAGGCCAAGTTACCATTTCTTGGTGATGTGCATTTCTTCAAGTCTGTTGCTCTAGAGGATTTGGAAAGGAAGCTGGATTTGGCGCCCGCACCTTCGATGACATTCGATCCAAATCAATCGAACAAGCGAAGAGTGCGAAGAGGGTCGGATCCAATTCACAACAGGTGCTGACATATCTAATGCAAGTTTAAATGGAGAGAAGAAAGAAAAGGAGTTTCAGGCAAAAGGAGGCTTGTTGTGGCTGTAGTTGATGCGTTAGAGCACTATGAAGGAGGCATGGCATTTCTCTGCTTCCTGATTGTTTCTTTAAAAAAGGGTTGGTTAGAGTTATATATAGTTTTTTTTAATTTTTTTTTTTTAAATTTTTAGTCAAAGGTTTTTGTTGAGCTGCTGAAAAAAAAAAAAAAATTCCATCTGTGAGCCTGGTGTTCATCATTATATATTGTATAAACTTTTAGGTCCTAACCAATAGCTGAATACTTTTGAGCATGATGAAGCTGGTCCTCACTTACAAATCATAGTTCTTTTCTTTTCTTCTCAGCAAATTGATGTTTTTTTTTTTTTTTTTTTTTTTTTTTTTTTTTTTTTTTTTTTGGTTTCTTTTTCCTCTTAAGAAAGAACTTGTCCGCTTTGTCTTACCTGTACTATGTCTGTTTTCCCATCTTTTGTTGTTATTTTGCATAGAAAGAGTGAACTCTAGAACAATTTGTCACCAGCTTGAAGGTTTTGCTTATTCAAACACATTTCTGATCAGAGTTCCAATTCTGTACTGCTTTAGCTTTTAAGGTGATAAAGGGGAATGTAAAGGCAGTTAATTGGTCCTTCATCCAACTTCCATATCAACTAAATCAGCAGAAACAAATAAATAAAAAAGAATTTAACAAAGAGAGATACAAAAAGGCTTAACAATGTAAACTAAATAGTACCACAAGTGGTCATGAATTCTTTGAAAAATCATATCAAAGCAAATCCATAATAGATCTCAACTTGGCTTGTATCTCTCTCTATATGCCTACCGTCAGCCAAAATGCTTGATGATATCCAAATGCCATGACTTCGAGAGATCTCATTGAGTCAAATCTTTTATGTGGGTGATTATACTAGTGTTCTTGGCCTAGATCTGTTGTATCTATTGTTCCTGTTACTATCGTACCGTATGGAAGAAACCTTACGGGAAACTGCCTCCCAAATCATATCTACAGCATCACCAGACTGGGATGGATACTGATATTCGAAGAGATGTGTGATTTCTTTTAACCTTTCCCACATCTTGGTCCACTTGTCTTGCTCAATTCCTCGAAGAAGATTCAATAGGTATCCCTTCTGAATAGCATCGGGTGCGGGAACGAATATGCAAAACTGTGTGTAGTCCAAGACATCTTCAAATGGTAGCTCAATGTCATCACTGATTATCACAGGAACACAGTGACTGGCAATGGCATCAAATAGCCTGTTCGAGGAAGGGGTGTCGCCAGCAATATGCAGGCAAAACTTTGAGGATGCCATTCCCTGGCCTGCCTGGTTGATACCATTCCCTCGAATGCTACCAAAATTAAAGTGTACATCTTTCTCATCCTTGAGAAGATAGAATAGTTCTTGGCGTATTACTCCTCCCTGAAAATAAAATTTAGTTCTTCTAGTGTATGGATGTCATCTGGTTTCTAGCACATTGTTGGCAGTGGAAAAGAAAGCAGCAAAGAGCAGCTTTTAACGAAAGAAACTCCAGCAAAAATGAATTATAAGACGTCAAAACCTTGAGAAAATTAACATATGGTGAATTATTGTGCAGCCATAATAATAACAGAAATAGAAGTTGTCTTTTCAACATATGATATTACACACTAAATTCTCAATTTTTATGCTTGTCCTACATTCATGTTTTTGGGATCAAGCACTATTAAATCAAAATGGTTTTGTTTCATCATCCAAATCTAATTTCATTCCTCATTTCTAAATCTTCCCAAGGTTATGACAAACAAATTGAAACTTAACTCCTAACATTCAATTGAGTACAGGATCAGATAATCACCACTAGTATCACCATAGATTCTTATCAACATCTTTCCCAAAACTATCAAGTGAAACAGGGCCATAGAGAAAAGTATGTGTAACAAATAAAGGCAAAAATAAAGACTTGTATTGGGATCCACAGTGCATTGAAAGAAAAACACTTGAATATTCATAATGCAAAAGAAAATCAAAGAAACTCACGTCTTTCCTGTATATTGCTCCCTTAAAGTAAGCCAATATAGGACGTTCCAGAAATGAGGCTGATTGATTGCTGCGAACAGTAGTGACTAGGTGCCTGTAAGGCGCAATTATATCCTTATCAAGATTTGCTATTTCAACTGGGTATCTTCCAAAATCTGCGAGAACAAACATAGCAGAACCCAACTTTCTTCTTGCGTCCAACATGCTATTTGGATGGTGAGCAACTATTACATGGTTTTTTCCATTATGTCTTTTCCATTCCTGGCGACTCGTCAAAAACTGCACCAATTGTTCCTGCAACCTCTTGTTCACACTAACTTTTTCCTTTCCACGAAGCTTAGAATGCCGGTTGTAACTCAAAGACGCGAAAAATGGCACAAAAATAATATCCGCCTGGCTCGAATTCTTCACCCTGATTGCAGTGCAAGGCCTGGAAATTTTCGGAACGTTCGATGACAGAAGATCAAGAGTGAGCCAATACTCAATACTATGCTGTAAATTCAGCCCGCCGGGATAAGCCGGGATCTGACTCGGGTCGTTCACACTTGGCCATGTTTGATTCCTCTTCCCCTTCCAACCCAATAATCCAAAGTGAAATTCGGGAGGCAAGTCATACATATACACTCTCAAGCGCGCCTGAGTTGGGTCACACGCCATCAGTTTCTGCCTTATGAAAGAACTTGCTTTCTTTGTCAAATTATTGGAAAGTGGAAAAGGTGGCTCTTTACTATTCGAGGGTCTTTCGGCAACAACTTGTGAAGTCTCAATATGCTCTTCTCCAACATTGGCGTTTGAGTAAAGTGAGGTGGTATTGACAAGAATTAGCTCAAACACTGATTTGGGTATCAAAGGAGCATTTCTGAATTGAAGAAGGAAAACCGAAGATAGGACTAAAAGGAACAAGGAAATGGTTATCAAATAGAAATGGAACCTTGAGGGAAGCCTGCTCTTTTCTGACATTGATAAATAAAACTAAGAGAAACCAAACTCTCTTTACTTTTGGCTACTTCAACAGATATAGCAAAAGGCTAAAAATATTTCTAGGTTATAGATTAAAGGGCAACATAAAAACCTATTAATGTACCTCCCCAAAATTGATAACAAAATCTGCATTCCTATTGAGTATTGAGAAACAATTCATGGTGGCTCTTTTACACAATGTCACCACTCCAACTTCCTAGAGAAATATAACAATCAATTCCAAAAGACATCCATATGGGTTATGATTTTCTGAAGATGCCGTACAAATAATCTTTGATTTTCTGGCAATCCGAAATCTATACAATAAAAAAGGCCCTCTCTTTACGAGTTAATCAATCCCCTAAGCAATTTGCAAAATCTGCAAAGAAATAAAACCAGAACACCCCAATGAAGTACGTCTTCCACAACATTAAGCCATGAAAAACAAATCCAGAAACTGTCTACGACAAGGAATGAACAAAACAAAGAACGATGAAAAACTGAAGAACAGGAAATTTCTCATCTGGGTTTTCAATAAAACGAACTGGGTAGAGACTAAAAACTTGGAAAAAGAGTACCTGAGAATGAGCTTAGAAAGCGATGCTGCAATGGCGTGCAGATATTCCCTTCAGAAATGCAGAGGGTGTACACAAAGTCTTTGGACTGAGTCACAACTTTACTCGTTTATTTTATTTTCAGCTTTCTCGTGGACTCTTTTTGGGTGAAAATTGTTGTATAATGTTTTTGCCTTTTGGTTGGCTGTATACGAAATGGAGAGCACAAGAAAAGAGAGAGAGACTTTGAGGCCCTTTCTCGTGTCCCTCTCTCTCTCTCTCTCTCTCTCTCTCTCTGTTTGGCTCTTGGGTCTTGCTACCGTGTGAGCTTCCTCACCTTAATGTAGTGTAACAATGAGCAACAAGAGTATTAGAGGACATTAGCACCATCCACCCACTAATAAAAAATAAGTCATGTTAATATTAAACAATATTATAGGATACTGATAATATTAAACAATATTATACGATACTAATAATATTAAGTATCACCCACTTATAAAAAGTAAGTCTCCTAATATAATACTCACAAATAAAATCTATTTTCTGTTAGTAATGAATTGATGTTACTTGACACTGATAATGTCTTTAAATATTTTTCATTAATATAAGACTCACAAATGAGTCTAATCTATATGAGTTGTGATACTCAACATCACTTATGACTCGCAATTAAGTCCCGCAAAATGTGGATCCGCATATGTGACTAAATTATATTGGGTATGGTGCTGTTCTAAAAATGAGGACTTTGAAGTTTTCAATAAACATGGTTGCTTACTATAATTTCACCATTTATTTGACTCTCACATTTAAACTTTGCAGCATTTTTAATGCAATATTATAACTAATGTATTAATTACAAAGTTAACATTTGAGTATAAAAAATAGTCTTCAATTAAATGCTATTTATTATGTTAAATATCTCATACTATATTTTGTGACAAATTTCTCATTAAAGTATAGCATATGAAAAATTTGACATTTAATTGTTATTAGTTGATATATTTACCTTTTCATACAATCATTGCAACCTTTATATTTTCTAATTATTTTAAAAATAAAAGTTTACTTTTACAACTTTTAAAACTTAATAATCATATCAAAAAGTAAATTTAACATTTCAAATAGCTTTATACACCAGAGAAAAAAATAAATATAACATACTATATCATACGTTTTGCTGTTAAATTTACAAACAATATTAACATTTACATTAGAGATGGTCTTAGAGAATTCTTCAGTCAGTCTAAAAAAATGTCAAAAACAAATCGAATAGGGATAAAATTGACCAAACACTGATTGAAAGAAAATGAGAAGAAAAAACTGTGTTTTTCCTATAATTTTAAGGGAATCTTTACGGTGGAGTAAGCTATTTTACTCTATTGGTAGGATAATTATTTTTAACTATTGAATTAATTTTTTAATGGTTAAATCTATGCATGCCCGTATTAAAATTTTACATCACGCCATACAAAATTGTTATTCTTGCGTATCTAGATGTTGAAACATTAATCTAACAGTAAAAATACACTCCCCAGCATTAGAGTAAAATAGCTTGCTAAAGTAGAAAAAATGGAGGCTGATTCTGTTCAGCTCCACAATTTCAAATTAACCACTAATTACCAATAAATCACGATTAAGTTGCTTTGTGATAGCATGATTCGGTCAATCAAACTATGCACCTCTTCAGGCGGTTTCAATTGGTCTGATATTTTTTTTTCTTGAACGTCTAGGATGAGTCAATTTTTTTTATTATAATATGATTTGATATTTAGAGAGACTTTTTTTTGTTAAGTTTTTTATTTATTACATCCGTATAAAATCACATAAAAATTTAAAAAATATGTAAATTTAACAATTAAAAAATCTAACATACTAGTACCAGAAAATCCCCCCATTTACGGACGCACACTAGAATTTATGGACGTGAGTACATAGGACGTCCCTCCCTTCAAATGATATGGTCCTTAACAGGCCTATATATGTTGTAGTATATATGAATGGGTCCTCCCCTGTGATTCTGTGAAGAAAAGAGTTGGGGGATGAAAACAACTTTTGCTAAATTAATTTGGAGTTTGGACCACATCATACCAAATTAATCCAAAGGTCAATTATTAGAGGGATTGGGGGATTGCTTGATGTATACTACTCATTAATGACAGTGAAGTTACAATTCTCTACGTCTCAAGCTTTATTAATTAGTTGCCATCTTTTATGAAAATGAAGAAGATTATCATTAGTTTTTTTTTTATGATATTTTAGTCACCGTTGATGTGACAATTAATTTAATTTTTCCTTTTGTAAGATTTATTTGTTGCCTTTATAACTTTTTTTTTCCTTTGGGAAACTTTACATGGTATCTCCTATTTGTGACCGAGCAAATATTTTTAACTATTAGATTAATGAGATGTTTGTTTCAAGAGTTCGTTTTTAGTTTTAAATTATGATTCTTGATTATCTACAATATTTTTCTCTCATAAAAAATTTAAATTTCAAAAATTAGAATCATTAATTATAGTTCTGAACTCATGAACCAAACGTCTCATTACTATTTAACAGTCATATCAGGCTCATATTAAAAATTTACAACGCACCATACAGAATTGTTTTTGCTGCAGATCTGATCGTTAAAAAATTAATATAACAGTAAAAACACTTACTCTATCAACGGATCGCAATTTTAAAATGTACCGTGAAAAAACGTTTTTTTTTTCGCTTGAAAATGTTGCCTTTTTTAACTTGAAAATAGGGAATTGAAACTCCACTCTTTACTGCTGAATGTATGTATGAATCATGATATGTTTCAAAGACTGTACAGTTAATATTCCCATTTCTATGTTCTTTTCACCGATTCGAGTTTAGAATTCAAATTTTGTTACAGTAAAAAACTCTCAGAAACAGTCATATTAAACTTTTTTGCTATAGTCTAAAGGGCCGTTTAGTTCGCTGATTTGAGTTTTTAATTCAAGTTGAGATGTGAGTTTATGTGAGAACTTTTTACTGTAGCAAAAAAATTATATGTGATTGCTTCTGAGAGCATTTTACTGTAACAAAACTCAAATTTTAAACTCGAATCGGTGAAATGAACGGGTTTTAAAGCTCTCACATAAAGTTATATCTCAACTCGAATTAAAAACTCAAATCAACGAACTAAAATAGCAAGAATAAAATTATAAAATATGTTATCCGAGAGAGGAAAAAAATAGATAAATAAAGATGAATTCTATCTTAACAAATGTTCACTTTACACTCAAAACAATAAGACCTTCATGTTTGAAAATAAAGAAATAATTACTCAAAAAATAACCTACTGGGAGGATTATATTTTTAAACCGTTGAATTTGTACCAAGAATGATTAGTTTTATGCAATTTTTTTATTTTAATTTGATTTTGATGAGATTTAATGTTTTGAAACATAGATTATCCATACAAATACCTAGTAGAAAGCTCCTTTTAATTTTAGGGTGCGTTTGGAATTAGTTCCAAAATGATTCTGATTTTTGCATGAAACTGAAAATGAAAACGTTTTCAATCTCAGACAAAAATGCGTTTGGTAGTTTTATTAAGAGATTATTTTTAGTATAAGAAAAAACTGAAACTCCATTTGGTTATATAATTTTTATTTTTAATTTTTTTAAGTCTACGGTCGTCAATATAGCATATTAGAGGAAGCCAACCATACAGTAATTTTAAGAGCAATTCGTTAGTCTATTTAAGCCCAAAGAAAAGGCATCAACCCAAAAAAAAAAAAGACTTAAATTTATTTTCAATTTTTAAGTCATTTTACACTAAACTAAAAACCTTTATTGTTTTCATTTTTTCACATTTTTTCCTCCAAACACGTTTTCCTCCAAAATAAAAAAAATAATAAGCGATTTAAATTCATTTTCAATTTTTAAGTTATTTTACACTAAACTGAAAACCGTTTTTATTTTTATTTTTTCATCATTTTTCCTCCAAACACGTTTTCCTCCTCAATCTTTACTTTTTGTCTTGCAAAACGTAAAAAATGAAAACAGACCAAATTCACCCAATGATCATCATCAATCAAAAGAAGTTTAGGGGGACTAATCATGAATAGACTTCACTTGGTAGCTTTTTTTTTTTTTTTTTTTTGATTTTTTCTGTAGACTAAACCTATTAATAGTGTAATTTTTAACTATTAAGTTAAATTAAATCACATCAAATTAAAAATATATATAAAATATATAATTTTAATATAATTTGACGGCTAAAAGGAGCTTGACATTAGGAAAAAAGCGAATGCCTATTTTGAAACTAGAAAAAAGGATAATTGATTTGCCACGGATAGATACTGGAAATTTGGTTCCTACAAAATCAATCAAATAAGAAAATTATGAGCGTGCAGATAGAGACATTATTGCGTGCGGTAGATTTAAACCCACCAAAAAAGCGAAGATAGAAAAAATGAATTTGGTAGATTATAACAATCATGATCTATAACTGCCTTTTCCATTATCAAGAAATTCAATTCGGTGAAAAAAATAGGTTCAACTAATTCACATGAAGTGTTTAACACATTTTTGTTGGGTCATGCAAAGGGTGAAAATACATTTCACCAATAAAAATGACAAGGAATAAATATTTTTATGTGGAAGCTGTCTTTTCCTCACTTTCTAATAAACTAACAATCCATGCATAACAAGGAAGTCAGAACCAATCAGTCAAACTTTTATATAAGAAACTTAACTGGATAATTTATAGTCAAAAATCTATTTTGAATGACTTAGGTCTCGTTCGTTTCGTGGATTTAAATTTTCAATTCGAGTTAAGATTTAATATTTTCTGAGAACTTTTAACTGTAGTAGAAAAAATTAAATGCGACATTTTCTGAGAGCTTTTAATTATAAAAACTTAGAACTAAAAACTCGAATCGGTGAAATGAACGAGACCTTAACAATGATGTTTTTTATGGCTTGTTTGGTTCATGTGTTTAAGTCAATAATTTTGATTTTAAATTCAAATTTTGTGAGAAAATTTGTAACTTTTTTTATTCAAATTTTTTGTGAGAGAGCATAATCAAAATTATGTTCAAGTCCTCAAACTAAATGAGCCCTTAGATTTGAATGATAAATCAAGAAAAAAATTCTTACTCATACACTTTTAAAAGATATTTGTCTCATTTCCCTTAAATTAAGAGAAATCTTGACATATATCCTTTAAAAGTGCATATGTCTTGATTTTTACCTCTAACTTTTAATTGATGCCCTTAACTATATTAACAAAAGAGTACTAATTAAGAACAATGAGTAAAAATTTAATACCACACACTTTTAAAGATAGATTCAATAATTTTCTCATAAAGAGTAAAAATCCTAGTACGATGAAAAAGAATTAGAAACTCCATAAATTCTGTCGATGTTCCATTATCTTTAAGGAAAAGTTAGACATATAACAATATTTTGCTAGTCATGCTAAAATATTAAAAAACATTTAAAATATTTTAAAAATAAAAAATAATATCATTAAAATAATTATTATATAACTTTGTATAAAAACGTGAATTGAATACCATTCAAATTCACTCTCATAAAGTTGTCGTGTTATGTAATTTTTGAAGGGTGTGGAATTGTGGATGAGCTGTTGGTTTTCAAAATTAGAACTGACCAACTCTCATTAGATTCTTAGAATGCCTTATAGAAACAGAATAAGTAGATTTTTTTAGCAAGGTAAAAAGAAAATTCTTGATGTTAACGGTTAGATTTTTATTAAAGTTTTATGTACGATTCATTTGATGCGATGCAATAGTTTAGAGTCGTATATAAATTGGTGGTAGTGTAATTTTTTTTAACCTATCATAGAACTCCTTTAAAATTATATAAAAAAAAAATTGTAGCAAAAAATTAATGAAAACTAATAGTATATTAACCTCCACCTATAGTCTTGACCTCTAGACTTTTGAATCTCCTTACTCTCAAATAGAATATAAAAAAAAGAGAGTTTCTTGATTGAAAAAAAAAAAAACTGCCGGTAGTTCTCTATTTTTTAACCGTTATATTTGTATTAAAACTGTATGTTCTACATATAATTTTAATTTGTTGTGATTTTGATAAGATTTAACAGTCATAATTGATCTTATGGGTAAGCCAGCTTACCGAAGAAGGTCTTTGTTAGACTTCTACATTTTTATTAAATTTTGTTAGTTATTTAGACTTGATTTTAATGTAATTTTATCATAAATACAAGAGAAAATTTCAAGTTTAATTATTATTTTTTCCAATTCTATTATTTATGTCACTATACAAAATTTTAATATTTGCAGGTTATGAAAAAATAACCTACAGATTATGAAAAATATTCAGGTTAAAAAAAATAACTTGCAGATTATGAAAGATAATTTGTAGGTTATTAAAAAATAACTTACATGATATTAGTAGTATGAGATAAATTTACAATAATAACAGAATAAAATAGTGTTATTTTGATTATGACATTTTTTATTTTCTCTCTAAATACAAACAATTTCGTAGCAAGATTGTTCTTGGGTGTAGCACCTTCTAGGCCCAACAAAAGAGTTAGTGATAACAGGTAGCCCTTTTTGATTCCGGGTGTACATTGGGCTGTATACTACATTTTAAAGAGAGAAGGAAGGAAATAGGCCGAATTAAGAGGAGAATTAAAATTAATAGGTTAAGGTTTAAATAATGTTAGTATATAGGTCATTTAAGTGCAAATTCAGATTTATATATCCACCTATCTCGACCATGTTCGGCCTTGTCCACGCAATCTAGCTCATGGGCACACCTATGCCAACTTTCCGCGGACATAGGCAGTCTATCCGCGCTACATCACTCTTACAACTCTGAATATCTCACCCATCAGTTGCTCGGCTGTCCATGCCCGTGCGTGGCCCATGCGTGTCTGAGATCCGTGCCCATCCACGTCCAATGCCGCCTGCCTCCCTCAGGCATCATGTTGTCATCACGTGCCCATGACTAAGTACGCCTTGTCTTGCCTTGTTCGCATGCTAGGCCCGCGCCTATGCCATCCTCGCATGTTGTCATGCTCAGTCGCCCAAGTGCCATGCTATGCTTTGGCTCGCCTATGCTTGGTCACCACCAACTTGACTAAAAATACCTCCGTCTCGAGTATAGTAACACTGCTCTTAATTAAGTACAACATATTCACACTTTTTATTTTTTCTTTCTCGTGCCAAAACAAATCTTAATACTCATTCTCTTCTCTTTCCTCCCTCTCTCTCTCTCTTTAAAAAACCAATCCATGCTTTCTCTCTCTCTCATCTTACTCTCTCACTCTCTCTCTTCCCTTCTCTCTCTTCAACTACTAATATGTACCACGATGCCTCATGATTGTGATTCCTCGCAACGGCGATCGACGACTGATGGTCTCGCAACGATGAAAAGTATCGAGTTTGTCTTCTCCGATGTACGGGTTCGCCTTCTCCGTCAGCGATTCTATCATCCCTAGCCGCTGCGCTGTCGATCCTACCACTCGTCGTTCACTTCGACCGTGCCATCTCTCGTGACAAAGATTGTTCCGATGAGAGAGCGTCTAGATCTTCAACGGCGAGAAGCCTCGTCGCAGGTTGAAGAGAGAGTTAGAAAGAGGTCGATGGAGGAGATATCAGAGAGAGACGAGAGAACCAGAGGAGAGAGAGAGAGAGAGAGAGAGTGGGGGAAAGAAAAGGTCGTCAGAAGGAGGGGAGTTCAGGAGAGAGAGAGAGAGAGAGAGAGAGAGAGAGAGAGAGATTGACAGGGAGAGACCGGAGAGAGAGAAGACGAATACTAGAGAGAGAAAGAGAGAAGAGAGAATATTCAACATAAAAGGAAAAAATAATAAAAAAGCTGACACTTATATTACACCTGCCTCCGGCCATAACCCGACAAGTTATGATCCATAACCTGACAAGTTACACTTACCGCCGACCATAACTTGACATGTTATGATCCATAACTTGACAGATTACACCGACCGTTGGTCGGTCTCCGGCTGGCTGCCGACCATAACCTAATAAGTTATTATCCATAACTTGACAGATTACACCGGCTGCGGGCCATAATCTATTGGGTTATGATCTATAACTTGACAGATTACACCGGCCCCGACCATAGTCTATCAAGTTATGATCCACAATCTAATAGATTACGCTGGTCATGGGTTGCCGGCGCCGGCTATAGTTTATCAGGTTATGATCCATAACATGACTAATTATGTCGGCCTCCAGTCATTGGCACCAGTCATAGTCTGACAAGTTATGATCCATAGAAGAAAATGGTGAATTTGAAAATGAAAAATACAAAATACAAAATGGCCTATTAATTTTTATAAGTTGGTAAATTAGTCAATTTACCTCCATAACTTTTAAATTTTAGCCTATTTCCTACAATTCCCCATTTTTAAATCTAGTTTTTTCTTGCTTTTTTCTTTTTTGAAGAAAAGAAATCTAGTTTTTCTTTTTTCCTTTTTAATATGAAAAAATAATGATTAAAATTTTCGGAAAATTGATATATTTGAGTTCCAACTCTCTAAAATATGGGATTGCAATATTCTCTGCCAGGTTGGGAATGCATAGGGATCCACTCAAATAGGGCAGGGACGAAGCACGAATGAAGAGTGTTGTTCTTGAATTGGGGTGGGAAGGAGACGGGGAAAGCAGTTCTCGCCCCTCCTCTGCCTAATAAATATATATATGTTGTAAATATCTTTTTAGTGCTTTAGTTCACACATTTTTTTTTTTAATGTTTTATGAGACCTTATGCAGTTGTACTAGATGAGAAATGTGGTAGGTCTAGAGAATACCAAACAAGAAATTTCTGATCCTAATCCCGATCCGTTTTTTCTCAGGTGAGTAGGGATGGATGAGGATAGAGATGATTTTTGGGGGTACGAATGGGGATGGGAAACCGTTCCTTAGAACCCACACATCCTGTTGTCATCTCTGTCTAGAAGCGGTATTCCTCTAATTTACCCCATTTTTGGGCTAAACTTATACGTGAGAAAGGAGACAATTTGTGTTTCAGTTACATTATGGACTAACACGGTGTCTACTAACCAATATTAAGGCCGAAAAGAGAGAAAAAATTGTTGAACGTCTCATTAGAGTGTATAAATATGAATTTTTACTCTTTATTTTTAATTAATATTCTTTTAATTAATATAATTATTTGACTAAAAAAGATATTAATTAAGAGTAGAAAGTAAAAATTCAAACACTCAAGGAAGTATATATCTCCTTTGGCCAAAAGTAAGTGTCCAAAAATGGCCGAGGAAAGCCTACTCCTAAGCATAAACATCGGCCAAATCCTGACTACACCAACAGACAGTAAAGATTTGACGCAGTATGAGGGACGTGCCTAATAAGTTTATTTTTACTTTTATACCTTTTTTTTTTTTGTAAGTTTGATTCAAAATTATAAGTATTGTTGACAATGTTTTCTAATTATTCGTTCTAGTTGTTTTTTATTATGAGAATACACAAATAAAAATGTAAAATTAAAATATAATTTAAGTTAAACTTGAACATGTATAGTCATTTAACTAACCTATAATTATTTTAAACTGAAAATAAGATCATAAACTTTTATAATAGTAGTGTAGGCATGTATTAGAAAAAAAAATGAAATTATATATAAAAAACAATATTGATTGAATAAAAATCAACAAAAAAAGGTTGACTAAACAAATGCATGTTCTCATGTACATATAGTATAGAGTAAAAAGATTTACAAGTTCAAATATCCGTGGAAATGAAAAAGAATAAATTCTAAAAAAAAATAAAAGCAAGCAAAATATTTGAATAGGGGTATCTTTGAGAAAAATAATATAAATTAGGGAAAAAAAGGTTTTAATGAGAAAGGTCTAAAAACACAGGATTTTTCTTCAAAAAAAAAAAAAAAAAAATCCAAGGTAGCTATCAAAAAGTTGAAGTGCAAAAAAAAGTGTAAAGCTATCATTCTCTCTCGTTTAAAAGATAAAATTAAGGAAAAAATATTTTGATACAATGGGTGCGTTTAGAACTCGTACCAAAATGATTTTATTTTTGTATGAAAATGAAAATGAAAACGTTTTCAATCTCAGACAGAAATTATTTTTAAAAATACATTTCGTAGTTTTGTCAAGAGATTGTTTTCAGTATAAAAAAACCAATTAATGTCTATTTCTCTGCTCGAGAGAGGAGAAAACGAAAATAAAAAATGAAAAATGATTAAAAGTCATTTTTCATTTCTCTCTCATTTTACACTAAAAGAAAATATCGTTTTCATTTTCATTTTTATCTTTAATTGTGCCAAATGCCATTTTAAAATCGTTTTCATTTTTGTTTCTCTTAAAATGTGAAAAATAAAAATAAGAACAATTCCAAACTCGACAATATTTCTAAAAAAAAAAAAAGGAAAAAAGTGCAAATCAGATTTATTAGCTAAATTTAAGATGAATGTTATGTGTGTGTAGAAATGAGATTTAAGTGTCAGTATATGTATATACATATATATAGTTTGGTTTAATTATGATTATCTCACTTAGATCGCAAAATTTGTTTCATGATATTGCTAGTAATTTGTGTAAAAGTGTGAGGCGTGAGAAGATAAATAAGTCAAATGGATTAAATTTAAACCATTAGACTTAAGCCAAGTGAAAAGTAGCATTGGATTCGTGAGGTAATAGTTTTGTCCCGTTGAAAATTGTATAGAGAGGTAATCCTTTTGCACTCCAAAGACATTGAATAGTTTCTTTCCGCTTAAGCATCATTTTAAGCCGACCCATTTGCATGACATAAATAGGATACCTTATATATTAGTTGAGTACAATCTCCAATTTTCTTCAAAAACTTAGGCCACAAAAGGGGAGACAAAAAAAAAAAAAAAAACAAATAGGATATGCCAGATAAAGCAAATAATAAGATTAACACTTAGTGTTAATTAATGGTAAATTAGGATAAAACCCCAGTATTAATAGGAATATATATATATATATATATATAGTAGTTCAAGGGCATTTTGGTCCTCCTCTCTTGGTCTTCCAGTTGTTGTAGCAGGGGCACACAGCTTTGTTGCCATAAAAGCCAGGAGGAACACAAAGGCACTTGTTGCAGCATTTTTGGCAGAAGAACATGCATGGCTTGTGGTATTGTGTCTTGCTGCATCTCCTTGTGCATTCTGATGGGCATTCTGTTCCACCCAATTCCAAAAAAAAAAAAAAAAAAAAATCAAATATTAAATAATAAGTAACTAGAAACATTTCAATCATGCCCGATTTTCATTTTTTGAAAAAAAAAAAAAATAAATAATAACGGTACATTAGTGTAACAAATTATGTACATCATTTTGTTGTCACATAAAAAGTGGTATATTAGTGGTCGTAGACCAGCCTAGCGGAAAATGCACACCCCACTGTAACCGGAGGTGTGAAGTTCAAAGCTCCCGCTCTCGTGTTTTAATCACGCATGGTGAATTGTAATAATTGCTAAGAAAAGCAGCAATTGACTGACAATTAAGGCACATATGGTGCAAAACAGGATTAATTGAGTAACTAGAGAGACAATTAAGGGCTTGATGAAGTGATAGAATAATGATTACTTACGGTAGCTCTTAAGACTTCCAGGTCCATATTTCCCCTGTTGACGAAAGATAGTACTTAAAAATCAGATAAATTAGATGATTGATCAACACATAAGAAATTCACTCTCACTTGTGTGTACAGAAAAAGAAACAAAGAACTTACACTCTCTAGATGGTATTCTGCTTCTTTTGCCCAAACCTATAAAGAAGCAAACTTGATTAGCTCATCAAGAAGAGACTAGCCATGGCTAAATTCAGACACTATATACTAGGAGGGAAAAAAAAAAAGGCGATTTTTTTCGATGTCGAATTTTCGGCGGTAAAAACGGATTGGAGGAGAAAACTTGCCTGAGTCGCAACCATGGAAATGGCAAGGAGTGCTAGAAGCATAACACAGAGAAGCTTAGCCATAGTTATTGCTAGCAAGCAAACCCAACTCTTAATTTAGAGAGAGAGAGAGAGAGAGAGAGAGAGAGATAAGAGGATTTGTTTTAGTTGGCTGTGTGTAGCTTGGGGCTTGATTCAAGAGTGCAAAGACAATGTCAGCTATAAATATATGTTTCTTAGAGTATGTGCTGTGGACAACATGGAATCATTGAGGTATCGTTTATTTCACCGATTCGAGTTTTCAGTTTTAGATTTTTACAGTAAAAAACTCTCAGAAAATGTCACATCTAACTTTTTCTGCTACAGTAAAAAATTCTCAGAAAATGTCACATCTCAACTCGAATTGAAAACTTAAATTTGCAAAATGAACGAGGCCTGAGTAGTCTATTTACCATGTACTAGTTTCAGGAAAAAGTAGGGGGCCATGATCCATGTTGAGATCATTTTCCCAAAATGTCCTTTTATATAACTTATGGTGTTAACATTGCATTAGTGTTCTTAGAACTTGTTAGCTTTGGTAATATGGTCTCAGAGCATTTAATTTTGATAAATAATATTTTGATTTTAAAAATATGGGACAAAAATTGTATAAGATTTTTACACAAGTACACCCAAAACTCTTCATTATTAATTAGATTGTATTGTCAATGATTATAAAATTTAAGGTCCTAAATGTCCATATCAAAAGCTTAGAATGTAACATACAAATGACGATAAGTTCAATATGTATCAGTTAATTTATCCATTTAATGAGACCCACTTTATATAAATAGTGGAATTTTAATCTCATAAAGAATAATAAGCGTGCTCTAATTAAATTCAACTGACACAAATCAGATAAGATACTATTGGATGGAATCCAAGTAAATTAGACAATCTGGTGGATAAAGAATTGGAACATCCAATAAAAACCGAGCTCATTAATTGAAATTATATACTAATTTATAATACGGTATTTACATATACTTTTTTTTTTGGTTCAAATATGTTCTTTATTTATGAAAAAAAAAAAAAAAAATGAACACAAAACATTATGTTACCTATTTATTAGACGCCTTAACAAAACAAATATATATATTTTTTAGCTAATCAACTTAACTAAACAAAATTACCCCCTAAAAAAATCAAACTTGATATTCTGTTATCTCAAATCAAAACAAGTTCTAAATCTTTTTTTTTCTTTCAAATCGATTAATGCAACTGATTCAATCATATTCTATATATGACTAGATCGTTTGATGTTAATAGATGATTGGATTTGTAAGTGTACATACAAATGTTAAATTGAATAATAAATAGTGACAAAACAGACCCTTGATAGAAACCACGTACAACAAATCTATGTTCACAAAAATAACAAAATTGAATGGGCTCACCAGTATTTTACCAAAGATACCACGAACTATACAAGTGCTGCTAGTAACATGGGTAGTTGTAGCTTGTAGGGCCCAAATAAACAGAAAAAGGTTGGCATGTGACATCAAACTTTTCAATCTTTCAATTCCAAAAACCAAAAGGGCAAATTTAAAAAAAAAAAAAAAAAAAAAAAAAACCAAAAGGGAAAAAAAACCCCCTCATCCAAAAAAAAAAAAAAAAATACAAGATTTATATAGTAGGACTTCAAAAGATTAGTAGGTTTCTGATCTTCAGTCGTCGAATTTATATCATAAATTGGCTATTTCACTATTTTTTTTTTCATTTTAATGTGATTTAATTAGATTTAAAGATTAAAAACGTGTACTACGAGCGTGAGACCGGACCCAGTAAAATCTCAAAAGACAAAATATAATACTTATAGGAAGTTCCACAAACACACGAAAACTTTACTATAAAAAAAAAAAGAGTGCACAAAAACAAAACTCACATATATAAATGCTTCAAAACAAGTGCCACACAGTTGGAGCATGAAGTCCAAGGGATGTGACAAAATCCTTTGAGGACTAAGCAAAGAAAATTTATGGAGCAGTAGGGAATATGGACAAATTAATGGGAAAGCAAAATAATGGAATGTGATAATTGATTGAGGACTTTGGGCATTGCCATGTGCCTTCTATGCCCTCAACATGTGCTTAAAAAAAAGAGCACCAAGCTCAGTTCCAAAGTCTTCGCTGTAACCCATCCCTTCTTGTCTATCTTGTACGTGTTTTTTTACTCATCACATGTTATATATATAACTAGGTAATACCGTCTTATAACTCCATCAGAAACATAGTAAATTAAACTCAGTTAACACGTATAGCTCGTAAAAAGTGAAAAATTAGAGTGCACAAGAATTTGAAATTAAAATCTCCGAGAATTTGAATTTGAATTTAATTCATCTCAAATCTTGACATATTTTTCTCTTTCTCCCATGTTTATACCGTAAGCTATTAGCAGGCGGGCCCTTTGATTGTATATGTTTCATGTAACATATGATTTAGAAGGAGAGTTGGTTTTGAGTTGTACTTCAACATTATTTGATTTCCTTAATACTTCTCTAGAAAAGGCCATCTATATCAAGCAAGAATTACATAATAGAAGAAGTGAGCTCGCTATGACAAAAGATTATCTATGCCCTAAATATAACCAGCTTTATATGATAGGAGGTTTTACGATAAATCTTGAAAAAAAAAAACAACTATTAGTAATTCTTATTTTTAATTATAGATCTTAATCAGAAATTGTCTATTCTTATTTAATGTGATTTTGATTAGATTTAACGGTCAGAAACACACTCCCGATAAGAGAACCCTCATCTATATAGATATAGTACTATGATGCTCTAAACAACAAGGTACGTATATCATCGAGGTTGGTCGTTAGCTCACGTGATTGGTTTTATATTTCTAAGTGAAATAGGGGGAAATAGTAGGAAATATGCCAATATGAAAAGCTTAAGAAAGTATATAGGCCAACTTTTAGTTATAGAAATTAATATGCCATAACTTGTTAAGTTATGGTTCATAACCAGATAAGTTATAGACAAACTTGTCAAGTCATGGTTCATAGTCAGACAAGTTATGGACAAAAACCGTAAATTATGAACAATAACTTGTTAAGTTATGGTTCATAATCAGACAAGTTATGAACAAAAACAGTAATTTGGTCTATTTATTAACTTATGTAAACTATTGACTTATTAATTTTAATTCATATCAAGTCTTGGCCTATTTTCCTCTTTCTCCTGGTGAAATAGTTGGCATGTGCATTTGGTAGTAGGCCCAATGGAGTGCCTCCAATATGTGTCCTCTTTGATCAAATCTTCATGAGTACTACCCGGGTTTCATGCAAATCATGACTAGAAAAGTAACTTGTGATTTTTCGAATACAAAGATTAAGGTTTATTGATATATTTATTAAAAGATTACCAAAAAAAAAAAGTTTTCCTTGTAAAACTATATTATAGGCACAGTAATTTGCATATAAGTAATAGTGATTATTATTGAGGCACTTTCATAAATTTCGTAAGAAAAATCATCGTTTGAATTTTTTCATGACGTAAGTCATATGATTATGGGGGGAAAGATTGGCTGGAAGTACTCCCGCCATTCCATTAAATTGGTGCGAGTCTTACAAGAAAAAAAAAAAAAAAAAAACTCATTTTTCTCTCTTGTAGTACTTGGGCAAATTGTTTTTGCTAGGGACATTTTGTAAGGAAAATAATTTCGAAATTTTGTAAATAATACACTTTGAGAGTTTGAGAAACTTCTTTGGGATTGCTCTTTGGTTTCATGTGAATATTGTAGATCGTAGAGAAATCAAGACCAAAAATCTTCTATTATAAGAGTTAAGATTGTGATTCTAGAAAAGATTCAACATCGTTATTTTCAAATTTACAAAAGTGCAAACAAATCAGTTTAACTCAAAAAGATAAAGAGAGTAGGAAGAAAAATCAGTTGGTTGGAATTTTGATCAATATCCGTAAAATTATTTTGTCATTCTGTATGTTTTCAATTATATAAATGGTAATATATAACGTCATGAGTTCGACAAAGAACATATGAAAAATCTTAAAACCTAATTTCGTTGTGTTCTAAAAAAGGTAGGGTTATTTTTCAATATGCAGTTTCTTAGTGATAAAAAGTCTCCTTGGACATTTTTGAGTGAAAAAGTGGCAATCTCAACACTTTCTACGAGAGAGACTTTGGCCATATGTGTGACAGTGGATCCAGCTCTCTTAATAGAGTGAGACAAAATTATATGGGAATTAACTGGATTATTATACGAATGCTCTAAACAAGCTGTATGCAAAGCTCTATTTTGTTGAGACTTTCTTGCAGTTTGCTGGTTTGTGTATATGCCTTGCAAGTTTGCATGGCTTTCCTTGGAGTTGAAAAGAGGTAGCTCATAACTTTTTCAAAATAGACAAAGATTAATGACTTGTGTAACTGTTTCCACCCCCCCCTCTCTTTTGCAGAAAGGCTAGTGGAGACATGTGCTCCTATTGAGAAACCCTGAATCATCGTTGGCCAGACAAGAGTCTAAAGTGGAGCTGTGAGGGTCGAACCCTGGCTGCATGGAGAAGAAAGAAAAATATTCTTATTACTACAATCTATAGGTGGTAATGACTGTAACTTAGATGAGTGGTTCAAAGTTTCTAATTAAATATATATGTAAATATATATATATATATATATATTATTCAATCTTTGATCGTCTATAGTCGATTCTTTTTATTTGCGGCTCAATCGTTATTCTTCTTTTGTTTGGTTTATAAAGTTTCCATTTGTTTCATAATTTGAATCACAACTAATTTTTTTTTACAATTTTTTTCTTATAAAAGTTTAAATTTAACTTTTTTATTATATTTTTTTCTCTTGCCAAAATTTAAATTCAACATTTTTATTTTATTATTTTTTCTCACATAAATTTATTTTTAAACTTAAATTTTTAATTCAAATCTGCAAAACGAATGAGTCCTTTAAAAAAACAAGAAAGAAAACTCTGGCTGTGTTTGGAGTAGTTTTTGTTTTTCACGTTTTTTGAGAAAAAAAAATAAAAACCAGAGAAAAATGACATTTGACACAATTAAAGATAAAAACGGAAATAAAAATAATTTTTTAATTTAGTGTAAAATAGAAGAGAAATAAAAAATGACTTTTAGTCGTTTTTCATTTTTTATTTGCATTTTTTACTCTCTCGAGCAGAGAGAGATATTAATAGATTTTTTTATACTGAAAATAATCTTTTAATAAAATTACTAAACACATTTTTAAAAATAATTTGTGTCTAAAATTAAAAACATTTTCATTTTTATTTTTATATAAAAATAAAATTATTTTATAATGAATTCCATACACACCCTCTATTTCCCAATCCGTACCTCTCTCCTCCACTTTCAATTCCTTCTAGTCCAACCAAAAATCCTTAAAAAGAAGCTCATTGGCAATCTCAAAATGATACTTACAAGTCTATGCTAGTCCTAGCCTTTTACGTCCATCAAACTAGGCCTTGAAAAACGAGATTATGGGCTTTGCCATACAACTAATACGGCCCATTTCATGGCCCCCACTTCACTTGACCCAAGAAGATGACCAACCCTACCAATGAAATATAGACGACATTTTCATCATCACATGATCACTTCCACTTGCTTGTTTGCCTAGTCCAATGCTCTCCTGCTAGCTTTTGGTTGTCTGTCTCTCTGTTTTTTATTTTTATTTTTTATTTTAATTATGATAAGAAGTTTTTTTTTTTTTAAATTAGAAAAAATAAATTCCCAATAATTTTTTATTTTCTCACCCGTTAATTCACTGTTAAAATTATCCGTTTTACATACTTTTTTAATCTAACATGATTTTAAAAAAATTTAACAGTAAAAAACTAATACTATCGATAAAAATAACTGCAGATATGCATATGTGCATACATATACACATGCATGCATATATATACATATATATATATATATATGTATATTTCATATATATGCATATGTGCATGCTTTAGTACGAGTCGGATACCCAACAAGACTGCCCCACATCTCTCACCAAGAACCTCCAAAAACCAAGTAGAGACAGCTGACAGCTGTGGGTATGGTTTTTTGAACAAATAAAAGGTGGTAATTAAAATGTGTCACGTTACAATTCACATTGCGTCGTCACGTGATTCACATCAGTGTTTTTTGTTTTTTTTTTTGTTTTTGTTTTTTTGAAAAAAAACCTTTTATAAGGGGGTTTAATCCAGACCCTATATTTTGAATCTCTTCACTAGTTACCAAATCCTTGGCCACGATTTAATGCCAAGAAGTGACAACTTTATAAAGCTAACTATATTGTAAGAAATTTTTCTTACGAGTTTTTTCTTTCTTCGCTTGTTACTCTATTTGTTGCAACTGTTGGCGCGCGGTATCATTTTTTTCGATTCAAAAAGCATTCATTTACAGAAAAGAAAAAAAAAGAGGTTATTTTTGAAACCCTTGAACCTCTGACCTGGTGGAATGAAAGCACACCAACCGGATAGGCTTACAGAGACGGCTCAACTTTCTTTCGGTTTGGAAATATTCAATGTGGAGTAATCAGGGCCCACTCTCGCATTCAATTCCATTAATCCCCGCCGTCGTCTCACTTCTTCTACGAGTACAAATTGTGTTGATTCTACTCCTCCACTGCCAAAGGGGAGGTCTTATATATGGCAGCAAAGAAGAAAGATTGAACACAAGAAGCTAATTAATGCCCGGAGATGCAAATGCGATGCAAGTTTTATAAGTTCAACTCTAATTTTATGTTGAACTAGTGTGTGTGTGTGTATGTATATATATATATATATATATATATGGTTAGATCCGTTTTTCGGTCAATGTCACAGAGAGTGTTATAACACTTTACTGTAACACTTTTTGTGACAGAGAATCTAAAATTAAACCAGCAAAACAGTAAAGCAGGAAACTAATGCAGAAACGTAAAGGACACCATAAAATGGCATCGCAGTTCGGTGCGCACACCTACTTTGCGGGGTCACGCCCAGACAATGATCAATCCACTAAGTTCAAAAGATTACAAAGGACCGAACGGTCTTACACACTCAACGACTCCCTCCTTGACGATGTCGCCGTTGCCTAGAATCTCCTTAGAAAGCTTGATCACCGAGCACCACTTGACTTGACGGTTTCCTCCCGAAACTAAAGAAATCTTCTCCCGAAGAACCAACTCGAAAGTGTTCTAACAATTCGTCGCAACACATCAAGCGACACTTAACATTACAATCTCATTTTCACATGAACAATCGCCAGTTTTCTGTATTCAGCACATATTCTTCATCTCACATTCTTCACCGAATCAAAACCCTCATGCCACTGTATATACCATCACAGAATCACACCCCTCAAGCATCCACGATAAGCACATCCTAATATCTCCTCCATTAACACCACAAATCAGGTCACTAGCCCCAATGACAGTAAGAAGACAATCATTCTCAATATTTTTCACGATTCTTTCCTTAGAAGAACCGGCCATAATGCTCCAGAAAGTCCACACTTGATTTTCAGCAATCAAGATCTTTGATTTGCAGCCAATAAACATGACAACCAAACTTTCCTTAAGAGGACTACCAATTTACAATGCCAACCAATCTTACAATTAATTTGCCAAAAATAAGCCAGCACAAAAAATGCACTAACAACTCCCCCTTTGGCTATTTTTGGCAAAACTAACATTACTAACAAAAAGAACATATTACAAGATAAAAGATAAAATCCAACTAACATTACTAAGAGTTCTCCCCCTTTTTGATAAAATACAGGCAAAGTTAAAAATAATACTAATAGAAAAACCTTTTAGAAGTTATTGTCACAGAAAGTGTTGCAACACCTGATATAACACTTTTCTGCAGATCATCTTTTAGGGTTATTGATCTCTGCAAAACGCTCCCCCTGAGTCCTGTACGAGTCTTACTCCCCCTGAATATAATATTCTTCCATGCATATTGCTTTTATCATCTATCAAAAGCTTGGAGTGACAATTACCACAATACTCAGAGTTAGAAGTACATGCTTTACAAGAATTATAAGGCTCATGAAACCTTAAATAAGATTTTCTTACCCACACACGTCTAGAAAATTTATTTTGCACATCAACCTTCATTTTAGGTGTCCTTCTTGCGGAATTTGGTGGATTAGGAAGCATACCTCTCTTCAAAGCATTCAAATACTTGTAGCATCTTGGTCTTATATGGCCAGTTAAACCGTAATAATGACATATGGGGACAAATCTTTTATGTCGAGGGGGTGAGATAATAACCTTCTTACTGAGGGTAGTCTGAGGTTCAGGAGTGGGTGTCTCCTTCACAAACACTCTCTTGGATGTTGAACATTCACCATCGTAGCCAAGTCCATGACAATTACAACTAGCTTTTCCCATAGAGAGAATATGATCAAGTTTGGTGGTGCTAGAATTCATCATCTTCAAATTTTTCTAAGTGCTCTCCAGTTCAGCCCTTGTTTCCTTCAATTTCTTTTCTCTCTCTACAGCAAGCAATTCATAATTATCAGCAGCTCTCTTCATCACATCATTCTCTTTGACAAGATCATCGACGCGCTCTCGTAGAGACTTATTTATTTCACACACTTTAACCCATTTGCTAAACATGGTCTTATAGGATTCTTGTATGGCATCAATAGTCAACTCCTCACTATCACTGTTACTCTCAGAATCTAAAAAATCTCCTTTGTTTTCACTGTTCACGGAATCTGTTACAGGCAGTGTTGCAACACTGTCTGCGACACCTTTTGTAACACTGTCTGCAAAAACACTTTGATCAGTATAAACATTGAAAGCAACATTGTTACTTACATGGTCTTCATCCTCCTGATTGCCTTCAGAGTCTTCATCACTCCATGTTGCATTAAACGACTTCTTCTTCTTCTTGAGGGTATTGGCACATTCGGATTGAATATGTCCATATCCGCCGCACTCTCGGCATTGAATACCTCTATTCTTTGTCTTCAATTCTGTGCTATTTGCTGCAGATTTACTCTTTTGAAAATTGCTGGAGTTGCCATTTCTTGAATTCTCATTCTTCCTATTGACCTTCTTCATCACCTTGTTGAATTTCTTTGACAACCTTGTTACGAACTTGGCCAAATCTTCTTCATCATTAGAATCAACTTTGGCTTGAAAGGCAATGCTTTTCTCCTTCTTTCATTCCCCGTTTTCATCCAGATTCATCTTAAAAGTGCTCAAAGAACCCATTAGCTCATCAAGTTTCATTGTTTGGACATCCTTGGCTTCATCGATAGCTATCACCTTATAAGCAAACCTCCATGGAAGAGACCTCAAGGCCTTCCTCACAAGCTTCTCCTCAGATATTTTCTCTCCAAGGGCAAATGCCTCATTATCAATATCACACAATTTTGAATTAAACTCATAAATTGTTTCATCTTCTTGCATTCGAAGATTCTCAAACCTTGTAGTAAGAATTTAAAGTTTAGAGAGTCTCACGACAGCCGTACCTTCATGTGTTGTTTGCAATGTCTCCCATGCATCGTTGGCTGTTTCACACGTTGAAATGAGCTTGAATTGATTCGTATATACCCTGTTGAAGAAAGCATTCAGCGCTTTAGAGTTGTTATTCGTCAACTTGTCCTCTTCGGTTGACCAAGTAATTTCAGGCTTCAATATCTCCTTCCCTTCAGAATCATTTGTAACTGGATGTTCCCAACCAGCCAAGATAGCTCTCCATGCCTTTTCATCAATAGCTTTGATGAACGCCTTCATACGCGCTTTCCAATACGAATTGTTGGAATCGTCTAGGAGGGGAGGTCGCAAAACTGAGCCACCTTCTCTCAAAAAATCCATACCTGCTGTAACAGACCAGTTCCCAAAATCTCACTAAGCAAATAGTTAGTGAACCTCTCTGATACCAATTGTTAGGTCTGTTTTTCAGTTGGTGTAACAGAGAGTGTTATAACACTTTACTGTAACACTTTTTATGACAGAGAATCTAAAATTAAACCAGCAAAATAGTAAAGCATGAAACTAATGCAGAATCGTAAAGGACACCAGAAAATGGTATCACAGTTCGGTGCGCACACCTACTCTGCGGGGCCACGCCCAGACAATGATTAATCCACTAAGTTCAAAAGATTACAAAGGACTGAACGGTCTTACACACTCAACGACTCCCTCCTTGACGATGTCACCGTTGCCTAGAATCTCCTTAGAAAGCTTGATCAGCGAGCACCACTCGACTTGACGGTTTCCTCCCAAAACCAAAGAAATCTTCTCTCGAAGAGCTAACTCGAAAGTGTTCTAACAATTCGTCGCAACACATCAAGCGACACTTAACATTACAATCTCATTTTCACATGAACAATCTCCAGTTTTCTGTATTCAGCACATATTCTTCATCTCACGTTCTTTACCGCATCAAAACCCTCATGCCACTGTATATACCATCACAGAATCACATCCCTCAATCATCCACGATAAGCACATCCAATCATGGTAATATCTCCTCCATTAACACCACAAATCAGGTCACCAGCCCCAATGACAGTAAGAAGACAATCATTCTCAATATTTTCCATGGTTCTTTCCTTAGAAGAACCAGCCATAATGCTTCAGAAAGTTTACTCTTGATTTTTAGCAATCAAGATCTTTGATTTCCAGCCAATAAACATGACAACCAAACTTTATATATATATATATATATATATATATATTCTAGTAGCAGTGATGGGGCCAAAAATTTATGGTAGTGGGGCTAATAACTAAAACAAAAATTGAATGGGGCTATAAGGTTAATACTTAAATTTTTAGTAGGGTTTATGTGTCTGTGAATATAATAAAATACACATTTAGATATATAGGATTTTTAAAAATAAAAAATTCAAGTGGGGGTTTGGCATTAAGTTGCCCGTTCATATCTCGTAGAATATAATTGATGGCAGAAATAAAATGGTGTTATCTTTTTGATAACACTCTTGAAAATATCCCTTTTTTATAATGAAATGGTCGGAAAAATAATTCTTTGTATCAAATTTTTTTTTAATTATTATACTTAATAATTTCATATGTAGTTTTTGTAAAATTTTGATATCTTTTTTTCAGTCCTGTTCAAAGTTTTCTTAATTCGGCCTTCAAAAAGAATACGAGCAAACAAGTTTACAGTTTATGGGTTGTTGGATTCTTCTCCATTTTGTATTTAATTTGGCAGTTCAGAAACACAATTATCTTTGAAGGCCAAAATTTCATTTTGGCACTGCATGCAGGAAGCGAATTCTATTGACACATGAGTGATGAATAATTCTGTTTTGGACAAGGTGATGTTTGGTAGATGGATTCGTTCCCTGATTCGAATCATGGTTCGTGATTCGCTACAGTATTTTTTCTCACAAAAAATACACGTAAATCAAAAATTGTTCTAATCACATGGTTCTAATCCATGAACCAAACGCACCCTAAAAATCTATAAAATATTGAGCGTTCCAAACAAAATTAGAAAAGCTTCTAGAGTTATATTGAATCCTAGGCTGAATTCCCCTAACCCGACCAGCTATTGGTGTTATATATTCAGGACTTATTGTGGCTTTTACAAAGGTTGTTTTGTTAGTCTTCTGGGCATTTTAAATGTCTTTGAAGCTTAATTAATAGGTGCTGTCAAAGCTAATGAATTTGCTAATTACCAATTCAATTAAATCAATTTCTTATGGTTTGAGTGTGTTTTTGACCTATGTTTTGTATGCTCTCTCATAGTACGTTAATCACATGAACGTTAAAATCTCGCTGGAGTGGGACCACGTCTTATCTGAGTTCCGTTATGTTTTGTGGTTAGCATATTTTCGAAGAAGTTAATTATAATCGTGCTGATGAAAAGCTTGCTTCACGCTCCTTTTTGGTGGTTTACAATTTCTGACTCCTAAAGTAAACTTGTATTAATTTTTCCCCGCCAATATGTGCATGCAATAATTTTGTAATTAGAGTGGAAGAGTCGAAAATTAACAAGGACAAGATCATTCAAAATTAACCACCATTCATTCATTAAAAAAAAAAAAAGAAAGAAAAAACAAAACAGGACAAGACGGCCATTCGACTGAATATATACAGAACTTCATATATTTATGGTATAGACTCTTGTATGACCCCAATAATGTTGCACATATATCATGCTAACATGCGAACTTGGTCTTCTAAAATACTAGCTCATGTATATATACGTACTACGCTATGAATATTTTTCATATACATATGTGTGTGTGTATGTGTGTGTGTGTCTATATATATATATATATATACATAACTAACTTGGGGTACTTAGGAGGTCATGTGCCCAGCTGTATTGAGTCTTTACTTGTTTGCACCTGACTTCAACTATATATCTTATCATATGTCTCTAATCTCTATTACTTTCTCGAAGTAAAGGCCATATGCATATTGTCTTTTCATTCGACAGTTCCTACAATATATATATATATATATATATATATATATCTTTAAAAGATATCATTTGGTGGACCACCAATATTTTCCCACGTAAAGTTATATTTATTCATATATAATATGGTCTATGATTACACAAAGTACTGTAGCTGGATAGGATATCCACCATCCAATTTGTTATCACGGGAAAAGCAAGCATAATATGACACATGGAATGACCAATATTGGAAGTGACTGTGTTAGGTTACCGCTCATAGTTATCATTGACTTGTGAAGCTTTTTTGTTTTTTTTTTTTGTTTCGTTTTTCTTACGTGTCTACGTAATTTTTTTTTTTTTTCACTTTTATAAAATAGCCGTTTTTTTTTTTTTTTTGATATTATAGTAGAGGAGTAATGATACAAGGAATGTATAGAAAGAAAAATAAAATAATTAGTTGAGAAGAGAAATTACTTGGTCACTTTAATTTGATCAATCCTATATGTGGAAGATAAATTAAGCCTCTTATGCTGAAATATGCTGAACGGGCAGACAATATTATATCTAATCAGCATTACGTAACTCATCATCTATCATTCAACTTACCATCTGAAAGAAGTTCCTTTGATATTTTTTATCGTCTTCTCTTCAACATTTACATAAAAACAAAATCCAAGAAATGATATTTTTTTTTCTATTATTTTTAAAAAAAAATATGTTCGTGACTTTGTCTCCAAGATGTACATATCTTTCAATTATACATCCACAATAATAAATGCTTAACAGCTTAAAATAAAATAAAAATGAATGAATGAATAAATAAATGCTTAACACTAATTACCTTCGTTTCTGCTATATGTTTGTACTTTGCTTAGTTTTTTGTATTAAAAAAATATATTTCTTTGTTGTTGAAAATATCACTAGTAGAAATTTAGGATTTAACGACCGTTAATAACCGTCGTTAAAAGATTAGACGACGGTTATAAGACAATTCAGGTAGTTTTTCTAGTACATAATCACCAAAATATAAATGCTAATCTTGGACTATGGTAATAATATTTGACAACACTCGACCAGTTATGAAACAATTCTATTTATATATGCATGTCATTGTAAGTAATACACATAATTAGGGAATTTTTTTCTCCTTTTGGAGGTAAATATACATGGTACTGGCCTTGCAATTCATCAAAAGGAGATGGGAAAAAAGAGATCTTCAAATATATCCTGAAAATGAACTTCAAAATAATGCTCCAATGAACATTAATAGCAAATATTTGGTGCAATCAGAGCTTAGTTGGATGTTCTCAGCTACTCTTGTATCTTCGATAAGCAATATACCTTCTCTCGTTTGTGTTCTATAACTAAACATAAATAATATTATATCACGGCAAGTATTATTATTTTTGTCACTTTCTACATTCATTGTCTGACACATGTACTCCACTATCTCATATTCTGATTAAATAATAATATATCACATTAGTGGAGTTCATGTGTGAGACAGTGAACGCTGAAAGTGATAAAGTGAGTTACAGAAAAAGTGATGCTAACATTTCTCTTGAGTTCACTTCAAAGCTTCGAAAGTGAAAAAAAAGGTGTTCTTTAGGTATATATGTCACGTGTGTGCTTCTTTTTTAATGATACTGAACAAACTATAGTGGATTTCTTTAATAAACGACGAGAGGGAAGATAACTAGCATAAGAAAAAGAAGTATAAAGGTTCCAAGAAAGTTGACATTGAAATCCTACTTTGATACTAAATCCCGACTCAAATATTGTTAAAAAAGAAAAAGGAAGAACAACAATAATGTTCAAGGACAATCACCAAAATAGTGTATAACTCACCACATCCTTTGAAAAATGAGAGCCTTTTGATTACAACGTACAAAGGCCAAAAAATCAAATCCGAGCATTGATCTTATGATGATCATGATCATCAAGAGTATTTGAGGAGTAAAGATGGCTCAAAGGAAATCTAGAAGTACTATATACATCCAACGCCAAATAATTTATCCATAAATACACACACACAGCCTGCTTTTCTATATTCATCCTTTTTTTTGTTAGGTTCTAACCAAACCCACTGACGACCAAAAGGAGAGGAGGGACATCTCTACAACCTTATCAGTTCTGTTTTTATAATGAGCTTAGTTGCCTTTTGTTTCGTGCAAGATGTTTTAAAATATGCCGATGACATGATTGGATATGTGTGGGCCTTTTTAAAATGTGATATTCTAAATGCTACATTATTGTAAGGAAGATAAACATACTTTGTTCTTTTCGTACTCATGAAATACGTACCTTAACCTATTTTCATTCCAAGAATACAGTAAGTTGCCCATTTTGGCTTCCATATTTTTGGTTTTCATATAAATTATAATTTAACTCTAATGTGAAACTGATAGGCATAGATAATGTTATATATATACATATAAATATAAATACAATATATATGTATGCAGTGTGTAATTAGTTCTTACTTTGTAAAAATGGATTAATGCCATACTCAAACAGAATTACAAGCTTTGGTACATATTATACAAGTATTTACATCTAAAAAAAACTTGATCAACCTAAATGGAGTCATTCTATTACTCTTACACAAGCTATATATATGCAATTACATTTTCATATACCAAAGTTTTGTTCATAAATAACATTATTGATCAAAGTGTTAACGGTAATTTGGTTTACTCAATAGTTAAAGCTCTCTGATGATCGTCAAGTGAGACCAAACTTGACATCCTCAATTTCACTGAATATAAAGAGTAATTTCACGTAGATGATATGAACTGATACATATATAAAAATTTCTCATTAGTTTTACTAGTTTGAATCACAATTTAAGTTTTTACTATAGTGTTTTCTCTCATAAAAATTTAAATATAACATTTTCCTCTATAATAATTCAAATTCTCAACTTGAATGGGTAAAATGAACGAGTTCAATAACTTCTCTAACTCTCCTAGAGAAGTAATTTAGAAAAAAAAGGTTAAGAATCACAAAATCAAAAATATACAATATTATATTCAAATTTGATATTTCTCTTCCGAGAGTATGAATCCCTTTGTTTTGTGCTGATCATACAAGAACGACTCCATCACAACCGCAACAAACAATAATCAGTTAAATTGTTCACACACAAACAAAGCCAAAAAAAAAAAAAAAAAAAAAAAAAAAAAAAAAAAAAAAAAACAAAAAAAAAAAAAAAAAAAAAAAAAAAAACCAATAAAAGAGAAGTTCCCTTTTGATTCACTATTCACATATGTAGGAAATTATAAAAGTACTACCGTCGAGAAGAGTTATAATTAGGCGGAGAGTACTCACAAACGACCTCAGTCTCCTCTTCCCTTCTGTGGAAATTCCGGTGGCAGCCGCAGGCGGCGCACGTGAGTGCCTCTCGCGTGCCCTCGTCGCCGCTCGCCATGAATTCCCTGCATCCGTCGACAGCGTAGCCTCCGATGTTGGCGGCGTGGTTCTTCTGGCACTCTCCGTACCTCACCGTACTTCTCACCACAGAAGTGCTTGTACTGGACTTGTCTCTTCTCACCACAACTTGCCGCTTCTTCATTATAATTATTTTGGAGTAGATTTCTATTTCCTTAATTGTCTAAGCTTGTATTGCCCTTGTAGATCACCCAAATTCTACAAAGGGGAATCTTTCGTTTAAAAAGGAAAAAAAGAAAAGGAAAAAGGGTTAGCTATATATGGCGATGGCTATATATATAGCTATTATATATATATATATATATATATAAATATAAGGTATGGAGTTAGTGCCTAATACGTAATAACCCTAACCCTAGAAGATATATTTATATATGCGGGGTTAGTGGCATTTCATTCCCAGTATCCCTAGAAGATGGAAATACAAATTAAAAAAAAAAAAAAAAGAGAAAAAAATAGAGGCTCTAGAGAGAGCCGATCATGAGCAGCCATATTTTACTAGTTGTTTTATTTTAATGTGCCGAGGATTGAACAAGGGGAACAAAATATGGACACAAAATTCATTGTGTCGACCAATGGTTGTGAAACACGTCAGCCAAAAATTTATCCTGCTCTAAAAGAATTTAGAAGAAAAAGTAAGGTAACTGTATCAGTCTGGCCATGATCTCTTTAGTTCTTTAGAAATGTATAATAATAGATATAAATAAACAAAAGTTTCCTCCATACTTCAACGTGGAGCCCTTGGATTATATATATACGGGGCTTAGTTTACAGGATTAACGTGAATCTCTAGTTGTAATGTGAACTTCTAATTGGTTTAACATTAGCCGTGATTTCCTTTCAAAAAATACGGATAATCCAGAGAATTGCATTTTTCTACAGTATAATTTGATTATAGACTACGGACATGTTGACCAAACCATAAAATGGGATTAGATGAAATAAAATAATACAATTATGATTAATATTTCTCTTTTAGTACGTATGGTTTACTTATCTAATAGATGGTGTCACAAAAAAGAATCTAACTTAGTTGTTATAAAAATCTAGCTATCGTAATTATTAAAATGATTTTATAAATAATTGAACAGTTATTAGCTTATAGCATGTGAGCTTCTTAAAGATAAGTAAATTTGACATTCATTGTCGGCTTTTTAACCGGAAATCATTATTAAGAGGTGCTTATTTTGTGTATTGTAAACTCTCGTTAATGATCATTTTGTAATGAAACACAAGGTTAAGTGTGAAAACTAATCACTCTTTTTTCTTTTCCTTTCGTGCGAAGTAAACGTGTCCTCGATAGTAAATCTTATTTTCTTTGAATGAGCCACAAAAATCAATCTTTGGAAATGATATCTCAACTGTCCTGCAAGACATTTGAACAAGATATTTAAATTTGTTACAAAAAAAATATTTTGTGCGTATGTGCTTGACTTATTTAATACGACGAACGAAAGTGAGTGGAACTACACTTAGTGGGGCAAAATCACACTTAGGAAAGTGTTAAACCAAAAGGACGATGACAAAAACTAGTTAACGCGTGGATTCTGTATATTTTTTTATTGTTGTTGTGGGACCAAATTGATACTTAATGCAGGCTGCTATGGCCCCATAAAAGTACCGTGACAACAAATCTTGTCTAATTACCCATGATTCTAATAATTAAGAACATTGCCCACCTTCTTTCATCCACAGTTGACGATCTTCTCTCCTTGCATCCAATCAAGGACAATCATATAACTTTCGAGTTTCAACATCAATGAGATGCTCTTCAACTCCATTCCACTTTAATCATATTGAAAGAAACTTGACCATCACGTTTTAGAGAATTATAATATTTTTAGGCTATGGCATTAAAAAACATGAGAAGATTTTGCCCCTGTTTAGCTCATGAGTTCGCCAAATTTGAACCCATGAGCGCCCGATTTTAAATTTGTGTTTAGATCCATAGTACTTGAGGAGGGGATCTAAACTCACGATTTTTAATTTCAAACTTCATTATCTATTTCAAACCTACAGTTCAATAAAAAAAATATACAAACACCAGTTCGGATTTCAAGTTCAAACTATATTTTTCAACTTTTTAATTTAAACCAAAAAAGTTCAAACCGCCATCAACAATTGAAGATGTGTGCGTACATTCGTTATGAGATGTGCATGGAAAAGCAGACCAAAAGAAGTGGATGCATGAAGATAAAATATATTTCGATTTATTGATATACGATCCTCATAAAAAAAAAAAACACCACTTTTTAATTTCTTGCAGACATTAATAAGTTGAGTTTGATATTGAAAGGAATTGTGTGGAGTTCTTCAATCAATCCATGAGTGCATATTTGTATGCACAAGCGGCCATTGGGGGAAAGTGAGAGAGAATCAAGCAAGATATAACCACAAAATGAGGCGGTAACACGTGCATCATAAACCACATTCTAAAAGTGAGTAGAAGGGTCGACAAACAAAAATGTGGTTGTCAATCAGGAATTTGCACAATACATCTATATCAAAACTGTACATTTTGCAAGATGTATATTTGGCAAACTCAAATCATGTTCCATTTGTGATATTGTATCAAAAGATAAGATCATGATTTTTACAAGAAACCCCACTAATTAAATTATGATTTCAATGTATAAAATTAGCTAGTTGGAATGTAATAGTCAGGTGACGCGACTTTGATTTATGCCATTTTTTTTTTTTTTTTTTTTACCGTTTATAAAAAAAGAGTCATAATAAATACACGATATATGTTTAAATGTGTGAAGTTGACACGTATATGATTAGTTGTAGTTATTTTACAAGTAGTGTTGATTTTTATGTACCTAATTAATTATTAGAGCCCATAGTTGGTGCATAATTAATGCTTTATGCACTAGAAAACAAATTTTCAAAGATAGAATAATCGGTGGTCCGGATATTTCAACAAATTTGATAAGAAAAATTGTTGGGACAAGTCAACCAAAAGGCTCTCTTTTCCACATAATCGTTCCACTTATGTGTGGAAATTGAGAAGTTGCTGGAGAAAGTACTATTTGAATCATGAAATTTGATCATATGCTGCCATTTAGTTTAGCATGGACCGAAGTGCATATTAATGGATATATTTGAATCATGATACATATATGAAATTTGCCAATTAAGTGAGTACTGCGACTGTATCCTCCATGAAATAAATAATTCATAAATCCCCCGAATTTTGTATCATGTTTCAGTACACTCTGAATTATGAAAAGAGTTTATTTCTCCTCCTGAAAATAGTTCTAAACAGCCCATATACTAATATTATTTCTTGCTCTTTAAACTATTAGTTTTCTCTCTATCTGCTCCTTTTTTTTTTTTTTTTTTCCGAAAATATCATAGGATAAATTGATTTAAAATCAATAATTTAAGAAGCATTTATAAATGTATAAGTTATTTCATATCATCATTATGTTAGTTTATAAATGAAAGAGCATTTTGAAGTAATGTACATAATTTAAGAGTCAAATTAACTGGTTTTAGAATTTGTAGACGTGTTGAAACAAAATACAAAATATGGAGACGTTTATGAAATTTGGTTTAGTCTTTAGTCCGGCGAGCACTGTTTGCCTGACCAATTAGCGTGACGAATTATTACTTAAAAATATATAGTAGCAGCTTTAAGAGACGTATGTAACACCTGTGAAATCAATGGCAAAGCACGTAATATGGAATAAGAAAACGAAAATGAAAGCTTTTCAAGAAATATTGCGAACCCATTGTAAATTATTTGTAGTAACAAGTTTACAAGGTGGTAATATCGCTGAAACGGCTTGAATTGAAATCAAGTCTGTTACAAGTGTAACACTTGTACTTTCGCGAATAAAGCAATAAGTATGTAAAAGATTGGTGCATTATTGTATATAACGATTTGTAAAACTAAATTCGTGAGGTTGTAACAGGTGTCAATATGTTGCATCCTGTCTTAAAATATATAGCAACATGATTGTAAGTAGATATTGTAAAACCTCATACCAATAAACTGACATTAAAGATTCATCTAAGCCGTTTTGGAGAAAAATTTAGTAAGCGATAGAGATATATAAACAAAATGTGTATGCATTCTAAGTCAATAAACATGGTTTCATGAAATGAAGAAAAAAATCACAGGATGTAGCAATAAAAAGTTTGATGTAAAATAATTTTATACAATAGGAGAATAATCCATTACAAGTGTGGTCTATATTAGTAGATGTATAATATGTTGCACTAAAGGTTTCAAGGACCCAGGAAAAAAGAAGAGTTCGAAAATAAGTGCAGTATTACAACACCGGCTAGGTAATTGATATAAATCACATACACCGTTGGAGTAAATGTTCTAATTAAAGTAATATTCACAAGAACATAGTTGTTTAAAATGGATTTTAGTTTTTTAATATATTTACATCTCGCTCATTTTATTGGTTTGAATCACAATTTAAGTTTTTGTTATAGTATTTTTTTTTTATAAAAATTTAAATTCAACTTTTTATGTTACACTTTTTCTCTCACATAAATTAATCCATTTTCAACTCAGTCCTTAACTCAAATATGCAAAATAAATAGAATTTTATTGTCCGAAACCTATTCACTTAATCCTGTTTATTATTGACAGTCTGCAAGTCTAAGCCATTTTAAAATTTCGTACCCTGCCCTTATTAATTTCTAACCCTCCATATATAATCAGACAGCTCAAATTCACGTGTTAGATCAATTAGACAAACAGTGTTTGCCGGATGAAAGACATTTTCTATGAAATTAATGTAATAAATATTAATTATGATCGTTATTTTTTTTTTGGAAGAAAAAAATCCTGATGCTGATGGATGACGTATGAAACAAATAATTTAAATAGTGACCGTTTTGGCAGTTGAGCTAATCTGTACTGGTAGGCTTAATTCTTCTGCCAAGGTGCAAAACAATCGTTGTATATTCTTCTGGCCTCAACTGCAAATTCAAAGGCCCATTTTGATAGTTAAGAAAAACTAGGTACCTAGCATCTAAAAGTGATAGGCTAGCTTTAGCAGGCAAAATACAGCAGTTTCTGATTCAGTATATAGAATATATAGCACTAACAATAATATTCGATATGACTTTTGCTAAATTTCAACACCATAATTTTGACACGATCGCCATTAGATACTACTGCTTCCTATTAGTGATGTCTATATGCTTTGAACCAACTAAGCCCTTTATTTTCTGGCATATACATTTTTTATTTATTGAATAAAAAAAAAGATTATGTCTTCATATTCTTCGTTCTCTTTTGTAGCTTTAAATTTTTAATTTAATAAATTTAAAATTTTAATTTAAATTGAGATATAATATTTTCTGATAGCTTTTATTATTCTAACTTGATTTGTTATATAAAAAAAAAAAAAAACTAAAAGAATATCATTCATCTTGTAAGCTACTGCCTATAGCCTATAGGTGCTATACACATATTTTCTAATAAAAAATGATAAAATGCAACCACTTATGAGAAAAATTTTAGGAACATGTCTTTGTCAGAATTTAAAAAGGACTTTTTACGATACGACATCATATTAATAAGTTAAATTTTTTAGCTGTTAAATTTATATAAAATTATGTAAAAGTAAAAAAATATTTAAACTTAACGTTTAAAAAAATTTGATATATTAATACGCCAGACGTATTAGAGAATCTCTCATTTTAAAAATAATTTTCATCTCAAAAATAAAACTCATAACCCATAAAATAGTGAATCTCACTAGATTGAGCTTCACTTACTCATTTAATGGGACCCGTCAGCAAAATTTTAACCCTGAAGTGCTCTTTCCAATTACATTATTATTATTTTTTTGGCGGGGAAATGCAGTTATCTTAATTGTCAACTGCTATCGTTTTATTTATTTTGATTGTATGTAAACATATAATATAACTTTTATCCGGTCTCCGTCGGTTTTTTGTTAAAATCAACTCAAATATTTTATATAATTTCAAAATTCAAAATATTTTTCAATATCTTGAATCATGAACTCGTACAATTCAATTTGTGTGTGGGATTTGAGGATTGAATAGTATAATTCATTTATTTTAAAAATCACCTATACAAATTTCATGTAACTAATAATGAATGTTTGGCATGTCATATTGTAATACATATACCTTGTATTTAAGTTAAGATTTTAACCACCGTAACATGTACATATCAACTCTTATATATTATTTAATGTGGCAATTGGATTTCCTAATATTTAATGGCATTCGTACCTAAATAAAATGTTCTTATCTTTTTTTTTTCTTTTAAGGAAACTTATCATCTCTTCTATATATCCATGTCTTACAATTAGTTATTTTCACTAGTTGGTGCTGTAAAAATATTGGCATAATTTAGTATATATGTGTACTACTTATAGTAGTAATTTCATCTCTCACACCAAAGCTCTCCATCCAATATTATAATTGAAAAAAGGAAAATTAAAAAAATAATATTCAACCAAAAGGTCAAACAGAAACAACAAAGGCGATAAAACAGGCAAAAAACCTAAATTGTTGAGGAGAAGTTTCCAATATGAGAGCTAGCCGAAACTAGCACTTTGTACACTCCTTGGCATATGCTTCATTAGAGAGCTTCAAGAAAAAACCATCCAAATGAAAAAAAAAAAAAAAAAAAAAATAGAAGAAGCCTATGAAAAATCAAACTATTAACAAGTTAGTGGATAATATGTAAACAATAATACTATTTCCATACAATCACGGTTCAAAAAGAAAATGAGCAAATAAATATGTGGATAAAAGAATGTGATATAAAAAATTGATGTGGACGTTGATAACATTCAATAATATGATTGATAAGGCAAATGCGATTAGACTGACTGCTTCTCACCAACCGTGCCCAGTTCGTGAGGCCTATATGCACCAAATATTCATGCTTTATACTCCAAAATTCATTTTGGTCCTCTATTATCCACTTGATCTTTCTACTATTTACAAAACATATGCATAAATATACATTCAAATAGCATTACGTTATTTGCTGAAATAACACAATAATTTATCACTATTTGTTTAAGCATGAATATTGTTAAAATATAAGAGTATAGTTAGCTTATTTCCTAACCATTTAAGTTTTTTAGAGAAATTGTGAACTAACGGGCCTGTTTGTTTGCGTTTTCATTTTCATTTTTTACGGTTTTCAAAGTAAAAAAATGAAAACGGGTGTTAAAAACGTGTTTGGTGCAATTTTTTTTAAAAAACAAAACCAAAAACGTTTTTGTCTTTTTGTGGAAATCAGAAAACGAAAAAAATGTGTTTTCATTTTCTCGTTTTCGTTTTCTGTTTTCTGAAAAACGGATTTCACTTTTTTTTTTTTTTTTTTCATTTTCTTCCATCTTTTCTGAAACCGTTTTTGTATTATATATGTTTATTTAATATATTTATTTAATATATTATTATTTAATATATTTAATAATATTATTTATATAATATATTTAATAATATTATTTATTTATTATTTAATATATTTAATAATATTATTTATTTAATATATTTAATAATATTATATATTTAATATATTTAATAATATTATATATTTAATATATTATTATTTAATATATTATTACATGTTTTCAAAAATTAAATCACCAAATGCAGTTTCAGTTTTTTTTAAAACTGAAATCAATATCTAAATAAAACTACCAAACGCATTTTTAGAAATAATTCAAAAATGAAACTAAAAACGTTTTCATTTTCATTTTCGTACAGAAAATAAAAACGTTTTGGAATCAATTCCAAATGCACCCAACATGTTATCAGAACAGATGGTTTATGAAATCAAACTATTGTAAATGCACTATGCACTATTATCATTACGTGTTGGTACCTACTAAAGAGTTTCGAGCTTATAATTAAAACATTGTGAAATTATAGTCAATAGACCAACTTTTGAACTTTTGGAAGTAAATAGTCTATTTACTAAAGATCAGAAATTAGTAAGCGATTTTCAATTTCAGATATTTATTTTCTAATTTATTTTTATTATTTTTTTCTCTCTTTGCGATCTTTATCTTCTCTCTCTCCCGTCTCGCTTTCTATTTCTCCGTTGCTCCTCTTTCTCTGGTTGTGCTCCTTTCCTCTTCTCTCTCTTTCTCTGTGATGAAGACGTTCATATCGAATAGAGGAGAGACAATCGACGTCGACGACCGTAATGAAGCTGCGACTTTGTCGTTGCGAAGATCGGCGAATTAGCTTGTCTCTGTATGTGGTAATGGATCGTTGTATCTCCAGCAAGGCGGTAATCTATCGTCACATGATTGAAATTCTCCCTATTCCTCGTCAGTCAGCTGTTGGCGGCAGTTTAGAGAGGAAGCAATGGTGAGGGATTTCATATGGTGGAGAGCTAGTGTGAGATTTTAAATTTGGGGCGAGAGAGGAAGACTAGGCAAGGAGAGAGAGAGCCGTGAGGGGAAAGAGGGAGGAATGGAAGTGAAAGTTTGAGCTGTCCGGCCCAATCTGTTGTGGGAATTTCGGGCCGATTCGGCCCAACTCGTTATTTTCACCGAGCCGCCCTTAAAGGGATGAAGGTTGGCCTAGCATGACCCTAAAGTCCACTGGGCCTAAGATCGGGTTGAGCTGACTTGAAATTATAAGGTATTTTAAGAAAAATTATAAAAAAAAGTGTTTGGGTTGGGTTGAATAAGGTTTCGGGTTCGAAACCTCGGCCCGAGGGTTTTTAATGGATCGGGCAGGCCCGAACACTTAAGTGGGATGGGATGGGACGAGATGAGACCGGACTAACAGTGTCGGGCCTCAGGTTAGCCCGTTTGGCCTGGCCCAAACTTTCACCTCTAGGGGAATAGGTGCTAAGATTTTTGCTGGGAATAATTTTGTATTTAAATAGGAATATCTTCAGAATTTTTATTATTTATGCCATTATAAATAAATGAGTGCCATTGAAACCTTCCATTTTCTCTTTATTAATTTATTGATAATTGTTTATTTTTTGAGTAGAGTAGTATAAATAATAATTTTAACCATCTTACATGATATTTTTATTTTTATTTTTTCCAATTCTTATTCCCCTTTTAATATGCCTTATCTCCCTCATTCTCACTTAAATATTTACGCGTTGGGTTTCTAATGACCCAAACATACTTATTGTTGATCGTAACAAGCTTAAGTTTTTAGAAGAAACTACAAACCAACAATGAACTCTTATTACGCTTAATAGCAATCTAGATTAATTAAAATCATGATTAAATGACCTAACTAAAAGGTTCATGTACTTTCTTCTAACTAGGATTCGCAATATTCTGATAATTCTTTTTCTATTTTCTGGTATTAAAGGTGATCCACAGTGATATAATTTAGTTCAATCCGAGTATGAGAGCATGGCAACTAATGTATAGTTGTAAAGATCAAACGGCATTTTCTTCCCGATTAAATTTCTTTCCGGTTTTGTTTTGCCTTTTTTATTTTTATTTTTATTTTTTTTCTTATTCCCGATTAAATTTCTTTCCCGTTTTGTTTTGCTCTTTTTTGTTGTTTTTTCTGTTTTTTGTGTTTATTATTGTTCTTGTTTGTTGTTAGTTTCTGATGATTAATTTCAAAGCATGAAATTGTACCTTTTCTACATTAGTGTTTAGATCAAGAAGGCATAACATAATGGATCAATTATATACTAGAATTTTATTCTCATACGCGTCCCCAATCTCTAATTATGATCTACCCATCAAGAAAAGCGAATATAATCCATAAAGAGAAGGGTTTGGAGTTCAAAGCTGTTTGAAGTGGCCAGTGATTAGCATCACTCATAACCACTTATGCCGAACTATATATGTGTATATATATGGAGAGAGTTTTTCCAATGTTCCCTCTTTTTTAGAACATCGGTATTTCCTATTTTTTTAGTTATTAAATTTAGTCAAAATAACACCAAATTAAAAAAATATACAGAACATACAGATCTAATACATATCTGACGATTTTAAAATAGAGAATACCATTGTTCCTAAAAAGGAGGGAACATCAGAGAACTTCTTATATATATATATATATATATATATTCTCTTTATAGAAAAAGGAATATCTTTTAATAATTCTCATTCACGTTAAACTTGAACATATCAATCGATTGTCGTCTTCTCCGTTCAATTTTCAATTTTTCCTCGTTGTTGTTGTTGTTCTGTTTTTGATGGTGAATTCCAAAGCTGATAATGGCAAGTCCACCATTGATGATCCTTCAAGTCCTTACTTCCTGCATCATTTGGATGGTCTAGGTTTGATTATGGTCTCTCAAGCTCTTACAGGAGACAATTATGTTTCGTGGAGTCGAGCTATGTTGATCGGTCTCTCTGTTAAGAACAAGTTAGGGTTTATTGACAGTTCTATAAGGAGACCAAATGGAGATGATTCTAATATGTTAACTTCCTGGATTAGGAACAATAACATAGTGATTTCATGGATCTTGAATTCGGTTTCTAAGGAGATATCTGCTAGTGTGATTTTTTCTGAATCAGCACATGAGATATGGTTGGATCTGAAAGATAGGTTTCAGCAAAGTAATGGTCCACGAATCTTCCAGCTACGTCGCGAGCTAGTGAATCTGGTGTAAGATCAGAATTCAATCAGTGTGTATTTTACGAAGTTAAAGACATTGTGGGATGAGCTAAGTAACTTTCGTCCTTCTTGTTCTTGCGGAAAGTGTACCTGTGGTGGAGTGCGAGATCTTAATGCACATTATCAGATGGAGTACATTATGTCATTTCTCATGGGATTGAATGAATCATATTGTCAGATTAAAGGTCAGTTGTTGCTCATGCATCAAATGCCTCATATTAATAAAGTTTTAGCAATTGCTGCTCAAGAGGAACGTCAAAGATCTATTGGTAGTACTGCTAGTCTTGACATAGCCAGTACTATGGCATTCGCTGCAAAGTCTGATGAACACAAGTCTGAGAAGTCTAGTGCTCAGGGTAATGGAGGCTCAAAGTTTTACAAGAAGGAGAGGCCGTTGTGCACTCACTGTAATTTTCATGGTCATACTATTGATAGGTGTTACAAGCTTCATGGTTATCCTCCAGGATTCAAGCCAAAACAACATTATGGTGAGCAGCAACACAATTCCGTGCATCAAGTTTCAGGCAATGAAGTCAAAATGAATACATAGAATTCTAGCAATCTGATTCAACAGTTGAGTCTTGTTCAATGTCATCAATTGCTGGCCTTGTTGTCCAATCAGTTGGCATAGTCCACTAAGGTGTCTAATGATTAGTTTAAAACTTCGAATGTCACTTATGTCACAGGTACTTATTCATCAGTAGCTTTGAATATAGTTTTATCCATTTCAAAGCATTGGATTGTTGATTCTAGAGCTTCACGACATATATGCTCAAAGGTTAAATTTTTTATGTTCCTGAAACCTATACAGAGTTCTAGTGTCATGCTGCCTAATCACACTAGTATTCTTGTTTCTATGTGTGGTGATGTGAAGATAAGTTCGAGGATAGTGCTTAAAGATGTGCTCTTTATGCCACAGTTTAGATTCAATTTAATTTTAGTAAGTGCATTGACCAAAGATACAAAGGTCACTTTGAACTTTATGTATGATTCCTTTGTGATTTAGGATATCAACACCACGAAGATGATTGGCAGGGGTGATGGGCTGGATGATCTATATGTTCTGGATGCTAATAACTATGGTTTGTTGCCTACATATTCCTATTATGGTTCTCATTTGTTTGTGAATAATGTCACTGTCAAGATTTGGCATGATAGACTTGGTCATTTGTCTTTTAAAAGACTTGTATTTTTGTAGTAACTATTAAATGTTGATGCTTCCAAGTGTAATAATCATGGTCCTTGCTATGTTTGTCTTCTAGCTAACAACACAGATTGTCTTTTGATTCTCATAATCATTTGTCTGCTTTTGCCTTTGATTTAGTGCACTGTGATATCTGGGGTGCTTATCATATTCCTTCTTATGCTGGTTATAGATATTTTTTAACCCTAGTTGATGATTGTACTCGGTTTACATGGGTCTATCTACTCAGACAAAAATATGATGTTCTTAGGTTTTGCAATATGGTACAAACTCAATTTAATGCTAAAATCAAGAAGTTCAGGACAAACAATGCTCGAGAGTTGGCATTTATTGAGTTATTTGACAAACTTGGGATCCTACATCAGTTTTCTTGTGTGGACACAACTCAACAGAATTCAGTTGTTGAAAGGAAACATCAACATCTGCTGAATGTTGCCCGAGCTCTATTCTTTCAGTCACGAGTTCCAATCTAGTTTTGGGGTGAGTGTATTCTTACTGCCACTTTTCTGATCAACAGAACCCCTTCACCCTTGTTACTTAATAGAACGCCTTATGAGTTATTGTATACTGATATGGTTGATTACTCTTTTTTTTTTTTTAAGTTTTTAGATGTTTGGTTTTTGCATCTACTCTTCTGGCTCATCGAACAAAATTTTAGCCTAGAGCATGAGCATGTATGTTCATAGGCTACCCTCCTAGTGTCAAAGGTTATAGACTACTGGATTTACAATCTAGGAAAATTTTTATCTCAAGGGATGTTGTTTTCCACGAGGAGATTTTTCCCTTTCACTCTATAGGATCCAATGATGTGTTCATTGATCCGTTTCCTGACTTGGTCTTACCAAATTCTTCTGTTACTAATCATCCTGAGATTTCTGTTGGCATTTCTTATTTTGGTTCCACTGATGTTACTCAGTTCCCAATTGTTTCTGATGTGCCTGATCTATCTTTTAAAAGACCTACTAGACCTGTTCGGTCTCCTTCTTATCTACAAGATTTTCATTGTAACAATTTGATGTTTGATTCTTCATCCACAGTTTTATATCCCTTGTCCAAGGTGCTTGACTATAGCATACTTTCCTCTTCTCATAGACAATTTGTTATGAATGTCTTTTCCACTATAGAACCTCAGTTTTATCATCAAGCAGTTAAGCATGCTAAATGGAGGGATGCCATGAAGGATGAATTAATGGCTATGGAGGCAAATAACACTTGGCAGATTGTTCCCTTGCCAAAGGGGAAACATTTTATTGGTTGTAAATGGGTGTACAAGATTAAGCACAAGGCTGATGGTTCAATTAACAGATTTAAGTCTCGTTTAGTGGCCAAAGGCTTTACACAACATGAGGGTGTTGATTTCTTTGAGACTTTCTCACCTGTGGCTAATTTAGTCACCGTTAAAGTTTTGTTGGCCTCAGCTGTGATTCAGAAGTGGCCCTTATTTCAAATGAATGTTAATAATGCTTTCCTTAATGGTGACTTGTTTGAGGAGGTTACATGGATCTTCCTCTTAGGTATAATCATCAGGGGGAGAGAATTTCTAATGGTGACATATTGGTTTGCAAACTTAATAAGTCCATATATGGCCTTAAACAAGCTTCGCGACAATGGAATTATAAGCTTGCACATGCCTTAGTCAAATTCGGTTATGTTCAATCTAAGTCTGACTATTCTCTATCTACTATGGGAGATGGTGATTCCATTCTTGCCTTACTGGTTTATATTGATGATATTATCATCACTGGACCAAACCTTGCGATCATTGATCACTTAAAATGATTTCTTCATTGCCAATTCAAGCTTAATGATTTAGGCCATATGAAGTTTTTCCTTGGCCTCGAAATAGCTCGATCTGCTGCTGGGATAGTTCTTTCTCAACGACATTATGCTTTACAGTTACTTAAAGATTTAGGTTATCTTGCCTGCAAACCAGCAATTAAGCCAATGGATGCCAAGATTCGGTTATATGCCGATGAGGGTGCTCTTTTGTCTGATGCTTCACAATATCGAAGATTGATTGGTCGTTTGTTATATCTCACTATCACTCGTCCTGATATTACATTTGCTGTCCACAAGTTAAGTCAATTTTTAACCAAGCCATGGGAGCCACATTTGCATGCAGTTAATCATTTACTCTGTTACATCAAAGCAAGTCCAGGACAAGGTCTCTTTTATTCTGCTAATTCATCCGTTCAATTGAAAGCATTTTCTGATGCTGATTGGAGTTCATGCACAGACTCTAGGAAGTCGGTGACTAGTTTTTGTGTGTTTGTGGGTGATTCTTTGGTCTCTTGGAAGTCAAAGAAGCAAACGACGGTTTCTCGTTCTTTTGCTAAAGCTGAGTACAGGGCTTTGGCATCCACAGTGAGTGAGTTGGTTTGGTTACGCCAACTTTTATCCGATTTTTGCCAAGGTTTGTCCTCTCTTACGGTTCTTTTTTGTGACAATCAGGCTGCAATTCATATTGCTTCCAATCCTATTTTTCATGAGAGGATTAAACATATTGAGGTGGATTGTCATTTTGTTTGTGATATGGTTACTAAAGGTCTAGTAAAACTCATGCCGATTCGTTCTCAGCATCAACTTGCTGATCATTTCACTAAAGCTTTGCCTTCATCGTTGCTTCATTCTTTCTTATGCAAGATGGCCATCAAGGATATTCATGGTCCATCTTGAGGGGGAGTATTACGTTTGTTAACTTAAGTATAATAAGTGTAATAACGTGTAAAAATAGTTTGTTAGCTTTACTGAGTTGTCATATAGTGGTCATATAGTTAGTTATACAAAACTGAATTTGTTTTCTTAGTTTATGAGCTTTTCTATTGTTCACAAGCTATATATCTAGCACTTCTGTAATCAGTTGGTGTATGAATGGGAATTATAATTTTTCTTAGCTTTTCATTATTTTCATCGTGATAATTAGCATTAGTATATACAAAAAGCCTCTGCGACCATAGGACAAGTATTTTTGTAGCCCTTTTCTAAAAAGAACTTATACATGGGTGGGTCTTTTAATCAAACATGTAGAACCAACCAATATCACGGTTCATACGTTCGTAAACAAATTGGCTAGGGGCACAAGTTTGCTTGAAATAACAATAAAAACATTATAGACTGTAACAAACAAAAGTTTTTGTGGTTCCTTTGAAATTCAAAAGTACACGGAACAAATTCTTATCTTAGCTTACTAATATGATATATATTTAGGGTTTCTCATGTTTTTAGTAGATAGATTGGTTTCTCATACTATTAGTCCTTTATAAAGTGCTTAATACTCTCCTTGTTTTTGGCTTTTTTTGTTATAATTGGTTCAAGATATGTAGTGTTTACCTCATTATAGATTTTGGTGATGGATACTCAACCATTATAGAGTTATTGGTGTTGTTACAAGGGAAAGATATTAGGATCAAAGTCTTGGAACTCTTTATTGTTGTTGAGGTTGGATTTCAAACCTCATCTCTCATCGTACATGTGGCTACCCAGGTTCTGAAAGGTTATTAAACGAGTCACCGTAACACCCCAAATAGGCAGGATCGACTGATTGACTAATCAACTCTACCGGTCGATCCCACGACTCAACGAACAACCTTGGACATGAAGTCACGAGATAATATCCTCAAGACATCCCTAATACAGATTTGGCAATTGAATCAACCAAAAAAATAAAAGAAATCAACTGCTCCACTAGAAGAATTAATGAGAAAAAAGGTCAACAGTTGACTTAAACCGCAAGCAACCTTTTTATTGGATGAAATTGATTATCTTCCACATAAGGAAACTATATCTCTAGCAATCAGGTATTAAGGAGGCCAGATTAACTCAAAATGGGCAAGAAACTATAGTTGACTGGTCGATTATGGACATAACCAGTTAAGGAAAGTCATTACGTGCCCAAAAGGAAGGAAATGTCACAAATTATAGACCATATCATGAAGAGAATTATGAAACAACTCATGGAGCCTCATCAACTATAAATACAAAGCAATTAGACATAGTTCCGCATGCTTCCACAGCACATAAAAGCTCTCACGCTCATTTCCAGAAGACTTTTTCATTTCTTACTGTATTTTCTAGAATATATTTATCTCTCTCATCTTGTTCTTCATAGAACGACTCATTATAACGCTTTTCTAGGGCCGACAATATGGGTCATGACATGACAACACGAATCGAAAACGACACGAACTTCACGGGTTAGGGTTGAGAAAAAATAGGTTCAGGTCAGAACTGGGTCGACCTGAAATTGACACGAAAAACACAGGTCAATTTTGGGTTGGACCCACCTAACCCAAACACGACACGAAACTCGTAAAAAACTAAAAAATACATATATTTTTTTATTTTATTATGAACTTGTGATATCATGATGGTTATACTCAAAATCTTATACTATTATTTGCTTAATTTCAATGGATGCTATTGTATTTTAGCGTGTTATAAATTTTTAGTTATTTCTAATATGTAAAAAACTAAATAAAAGTATACAATTTTTGTGTCAATTTCGGGTTCACAGGACAATTCGTGTCACGTGTCATTTTGTGTCGTGTCATGTCAACTCATAAAGTGGTCGTGTCGTGTTCATGTTGCGGTTTTTAAAAATTTCGTGTCACGAGTCGTGTTCTGGTTGACTGTAAATTTAGAAAGAAATGATTAAAACACGACACGTGACATGTGACACGAATTTCTATCCCTACGCTTTTCAGCAGTCATAGGGAAACCATCAGAGCCCTAGAGTGTGATATGAACCCCACCAACAACGTGACGAAACCCGTAGCCAAATATGGGATATGATTCAAGATCTTCAAAAATTGATGAAAACCGCGACCCGTTGCTTAGCAAAGTAAGAACCTTGGTATGGTGAAGATGCCACAAATGAATATGGAAAATCCGTTTGATAAGTCAAGGGTGAACGCCACAAGGAAACCTTGATAAGTTCGGAATAATTTCTTCAAGAACACAAGAAGAATATTTCACAATGTGAATAAAATATCAAAAGTGTTTATTAATTTTGGGTTTCAGCATTAAATAGCCGAACATAAGGTAAAAAGGTTTAAAAATTGAAAAGTCATATCCTATCCTTAATGAGGTAGGCACCTAATTGAAGCTAAACTCCTAAAGATAAGATAAAATCGCCCAAAAATAACTCCTAGGGAAGGAATCCGAATTTAAGTCTAATTCCTTCCTTTGAAAATGTCTAAACTTATCCTAGGGGAAGAATCCAAATTTGAATCTAATTCCTTCCTTAAATCGCCTAATATGAAATTTAAATGTTTAAAACCTAACCCTTAAACACCTAACTTAATTCCCTTGCTAGAATGTGCGCCTAACTTAATCCTCTTGCTGGAATGTTCGCCTAACTTGATCCTCTTGGTCTTGCCCTTGCACGTGTGTCTTGGAAGGACATGCGAATTGGCCATTTAATGGCTTAATGGGCGTGTATGTCTGAATGGAATTCTTCCGGATTGACTTCGATTGAGTATTCCTTGTATCCCTGATGTTCTCATCAGAGTGGACGTACCCTGTATTATCAGGGGAACCACTATAATTCCTTATGTCTTTTTACTGCTTTCATTTACTTTCACGTTTACTAATGCTTTCGTTCTCTCAGGGGGTTAATTTCATCTATCGAAAACTCCTAACTCAGTCATTGGTCCTTGATTTCATCAATTGTAGATTTTACCCTCTACAATTGTATGTGGAATTTCTCCTATTGGGTTTGCCCATTTAAGGTTTTAACGATTTCTCATTTAGTAGGGAGATATACGTCAGCCTTGCCCCCCAAGTCTACGAGCCCTAGAATCACCTTTCACACATTAGGTATCAATTGCCTAACCGTGATGTGGTAATTCCCCAAAACACTCGACGCAAAGGCTGGAATAGGAAATCTCAGTCCCAAGCGTAAGAAGACTTCATAGACCGCGAACCACCCATCGCATGGAGAATCAGCTCTCTCATCCGAGTGCGGCATTCAAACTTTGAAATCATCAGAAAAGCCATAGAGGTCCTTCCACTTCTAAACTTCTTCTTTCGTCAAAGCTGAATGAGGGTTATGTCCAAGGTACCACAAGCCGAAATCCTTATCCTCAAAATCAGAAATCGACCTTTCGAATTGAGGGACCGATGGCTCGCGAGGAGAAACATCACGCAATCCACCAGCTAACCACCATTCGATTGACCTACCGATTTCGAGTTTGGCCAAAGAACCGAAGGAATTCAAGAACTTATCCATGGTGAAGGTAATGAAATTTTGAGGTACTAGAAAACGCAAGCAAAAAAGAAAAATCTAAGGTTCGTGTCGAAAATCATCTACATAATTCCTATATTCCAAAATCGGTTCGAAGATTCTTTTCTCAAAACCCACGAGTTCAACTCGAAAAAGTCAAACAAAAATGAGAGGGAAACGAGAAACTAATTTTGGGAAGATGACGACAAAGATGACATCGATAACAACAGAAAGCGGTGGCAACGTCGGGGTTAGCGGCGGAGCAACGGTAATCTCGCGGAGGACGAATGGCCGAAGGGGAAAAATGAGAAAAAAGAAAAACTTAGAGAGGAAGTTTTTTGCACGGTTTTGGGAATAAGTAAAAGGATTCCAAAATCAAATCTTCTATTTAATGCCCAAATTCGATCCAAAGGTCAGTATTCTCCCATCTCAACGGTTGGGGTTTTTGTCTAAAATTCCATCATTACAACAGCTCTGAAAAATAAGCCATAGGAGAACGTGCAATGGTGCACGTCACACTAAGAAAAAAGAACCGTCTCCTCCTCAAGAGATGTGCCACGTGGAGATTAAGGCCTTCACAGGTAGCCCATGGATCAATCAGGGGCTTGACCGCTCGAGCTGCCCTCAACAGTCATTATTTTGGGGCTCATCTCCATGAGTTAACCTCAACATACATTCAGGGCTCATCTCCATGGGCCGACCTCAGCAGACATTCGGGGGCTCATTTCCATAGGCCAACCTTAGACGGTCAAGTTGCCACACGAAATGACAAAACACTCCTCATCAGACTTCTATCAGTCGGGGAGTAGGGGCTTACTGTTGAGGTCAGATTTCGTGCCTCATCTCTTACCATACACGTGGTAACCCGGGCTCTAAACAGTCACTAAACGAGTCATGTGACTCCCTGAGCAGGCGGGATCGACTGGTCGACTGGTCGATTATGGATAGAACCAATTAAGGAAAGTCATGAAGTGCCCAGAAAGGAAAGGAATATCACGAATTAAAGACCATACCATGCAGAGAATCAGGGTACAACTCATGGAGCCTCATCAACTGTAAATGCAAGGCATTTGGACATAGTGAAAATCAACTTACATAGCACACAAAAGCTCTCACGCTCATTTCCATAATACTTTTTCATTTCTTACTATACTTTTCTGCATATATTTCTCTCTCTCATCTCGTTTTTCATAGAACGACTCATTGTAACACTTTTCAACAGTCATAGTGAAACCATTGGAGCCCTACAGTAGACGTACCTGCATTATCAGGGGTGTTGGGATAGGTGTCCTTAAAGCATGAGATGTAATAAGAATATTTTATTATTTGATTAATAAAATAGTTTATTCATTACTTATGTGCATGTATTATTGAATATTTTATGAATATCATTGAAAATTTTATGATTGTTTATGTAACCTTAAATATTGTATATAAGTGTTATATATGAGAGGATAATATTTAAGGATAATAATCGAAACGATGTTCGTAAAGAATTTAATTAAAGTTTCAAAATCTTTAATTAAAACATTACTAATATATGTCATTCCCATTAAGAATGGAATGTTGTTATCCGCATCATTGGTATAGAGGGATATTGAATGAGTGTATTATGCATAATGAGATTATGTAGAACTAGGACACAGCCATAATTTTCGTTAAGTAAAGAAAATCAAATTTGAGTCTACCGATAGTCATATATAAAATGATCTTATTCCTGAGTTATTAGTAGACTCCTATTTATGAATTCGTGTTCTTTGACTTACTTGGTACGGATTTTGAGATCCTAAATCTTATTCCTTGTATCTTGGGAACATGATGAAATAGGTAGCCGGGAATGCTAATATACAAGATGGAATCCATTCCTTCTTCTTTGAAGAAGCAGATAAATAATTCTCTTGAGAGTTGAATCGATACTTGAATAAGTAACGAGCTCATATTTATGAATGTGTTTTATGAATATACTATTCATTAGAGGATCAATGGTACTCAAGGATAAATATGTAATTAGAGAGGTTAACGAATTTTACCTAGCTCTAATTATGAATTATTTATGGAGGATCGATCTATATGTAGTAACTATATCAAATGGACACTTTAAGTTCTTAGAAGTAAATTATGTCTATAATTTCGGGAGTGTAATTCCAAGTTTTTAGTGGATTAACTTTTAGAATTAATAGAATTAATTAATTAATTAAAAAGTTTAATTAATTATTGATTTTATTAGAGCTCAGAATTATAGGCCTATAAGTCCCCCCGACATCATTGTATTATTTGCAAGACAAGATGAATTATTGAGATTTTATTTCACTCGCGAATAATTAATTGAGAAGTAATTATTTATTAAATAATGTGATTATTTAATTATTGTGTCATCGGGAAAAATCTCACGGGATTTTTTAGTTGCTTGCTCTCCAAGTAATCCGGTTTACTTGTTCGATAAGTTTTTCCAATTAAATTCAATTAGGAAAGTAAGATGTTACTTTATTTGAAATGAAATTTAAGCTAAAATTGAAAACTGGATTAGGAAGGAATTTTCTCCTTCCTTCCTAAGAGATGGCCGGCCACACCTATAGCAAAAGGGAAGCAATTTTTGTTTCCAAAAAAAAAAAAAAAAAAGAGAAACTATGTTTTTAATGAGATTAAAAATATGGTAGTTGCCAATTTTTATTTTTCTTTGTCTAGAAGCAGGGGCGTCTCCTAATTGTCTATAAATAGGAGACAATAGAAATTGGAGAAGATTGATTTTCTCCCAATTACCCTAGGTTGGCCGAATTTCTCAAGAGAAAAAAGATAAGAAAAGTTCTTCCAATTTTTTCAATTCTTTCACATACATGCGTTGATAGTGAAAGGATAGAAAATAAGCCAGTGATCCTTTCGATACTTATACCTTGAGCCCACACTCACCGTCTTGCAAAATCAAGGAGTAGACGCGGAAGGCTTAGGTGTTCTAAGAACGTTTTTGGAGCAAGGAACGTTCGTTGGCCAAAGACCTCAAGTTATCTTCCTAATCGTTAGTAAGGTAGCTAATCTTACATATTAATAAGATTAATTTATTTTGGCATAAATTAATGTAATCTATAGCGTATTCAAAAAGTTTTGTGAAAAAGTTTTGTTATACATGCTCCGCACCACCACGCTTCCGCACTCGAAATCGTTTCAAAAACCAACAAAGGGAACTACTATAATTTATTGTGCCTTTTTACTGTTTTCATTTACTTTCATGTTTACTAATGCTTTCGTTCTCACAACGGGTTAATTTCATCAATCGACGACTCCTAACTCATTCATTGGCATTTGATATCATCAATTGTAGATTTTACCCTCTACAATTATATATGTGGAATTTCTCTTATTAGGTTTGCCCATTTAAGGTTTTAAAAATTTCTCATTTCTTGGGAGTGTACTTGTTAATTTTAGAGAATTACTGAACTTACCCTTTACAGTGCATGGATATTAATTTTTAACCTTTTATTATTGATTAACACTCTTTTAACTAATATAATTATTTTCTAAAAGGATATTAATTGCGAGTAAAGGGTAAAAATCTAAACTCAAACACTCTAAAAGAGTATTTGTCTCCTTTCTTTTTTGGGTTTTCCATCCGGATATTGCATTAGTTTTAGATCAAAAAGTAATTTTTCTATTTTAGTCTCATTGGATTTCAGCTCTGCTCTTGTTTGGCTAAAAGAACATTTGGAGTTGACTCAAAACTTCTTACATGTTCTATATTTATTATACTAATAAATTTGACTGGTGAACCGAGTGTGAGATGTTTTTTCTAATAGGTAAAAAAAAAATGGGGGAATATGTTTTCAATGCATGGAAAGGAAATGCAAAGACCAATTTGTGCCTGCACAGCCTTTTTACTAGAAGAAACACAACACTTATAAACAACTGGTTCCACCTTTAAACTGGAATCAAATGTTCAAAGGGTAATAACGTATACTGATCTCACAAACAAAAGGCTCATTTACAAGAAGGTACACGAAAAAAAGAGCACAAAGGCTCATTTACAAATCCTCTATAGTGTTGAAAAGTCCAATTAATTGATTTCGAGCATCTCATAGCACCAAGGATTAAGAAAAAATAAACGGCAAAATAAACAAATCCAACGAATAAAAAATAAAACCAAATACTAAATAAACAAGACAAATGCAATAAATTTAGTCGGTGTAGGGCCCATTGTCAAGACAAACATAAATCAAACTCAATAAGAAATGGGATAAATTACAAAGAACAGCGACAAAACGTCTAATTGACAAACCACCGTCACCTTCTGACAAGAAAAGATAGAGTACGCTATGTGGAAAAATCACCGTCTAAATCTAAGTTAGAAGTGTTGTATTTATTCAAAAGTAAACTCTGGATGCGTTCTTTTAAAGTGTAATTTGAGTGTAGTTTTGAGTTGAATTTGAGTTATAATTTAAGTTGAAGTTATAATTTGAATAAAATTGAGTAAAGTTGAATAAAATTAGAACTTAAAAGAACATGAACTTGAATAAAGTTGGAACTCGAGTTGTCTTTTTTTGAGTTTTTTAGACAAAAGAACAGGCCCTAAGGATCCGTTTGGTGTAAGGATTGAAATCAAGGTGATTTGAGTCATTTGATTCAGAATTATGATTCAGAGTGATTAGAACATTCGTTTGGATGTGTATATGCATGATTCTGATTCTAACCTGAAATGTGATTCGAACCAGCGTTTGATTATTTTGTTTTCTGAATTTGAATCATGACCAAAATAAATGTAAGTTAAAAAATTATATAATAATTACGTGTAATTTAAAAAAATATAATTCGTTATATAATTAAAAAAATGAAGTACGAAAAAAATTATACAAATATTTATAACTCAAAATTATAACAAGCTAACTACAAAATAAATGGAAAAAATGTGAATGAAATTATATAACAAGTCAAGCATATATCAAACTTGTCTCCCATGGCTTCCCTGGTATTCCACCCACATTTCATTCGCAAGGCGATCCCTAAAACGACATATCTCTGTACGACTAACATTACCTCCTGTTACAACTGGCCCTTCAGGGACATTACCATCAGTGTCATCGTCATCAAATTCATCATCATTGTTCGGATCTATTTCGCTTACCGGTACACCATCACAGTAGTACTGATTTAGCAGGGGGTCCCTCTCATTAAACATGTGAATGAAATTATATAGTATTGCACAAGTAACTGGAATCTTCACTTATTTATCCATTGGATACGTATTATTGGGCCGCCTTAGGACAGAGAACCTAGCCTTTCGCTCTATACAATTACGTAGCGACGAGTGTTTGTAGTTAAAAATATCTCTAGCTCCCTGAAATCCACCACTTCTCCTTCTATAATCAGGCAAATGGTAAGTCTCACCTCTATAGGGAGTGAGAAAATAATCATTATCGCATACACCGCATCAATAAGATATTATTTTCCTGCGCAATTTATATAAATTAGGATGCAATTTATACCCCATACTATTAATAGTCATAACTACATATACATTATGAAGTATAACCTGGTGGGGCACGTGGGAACTTTAACCTAGGATGGGATAGCGCATCTGTGAGCACTCGTGCATCGTGCGCTAAACCCTCCCATCCAGATAGCAAGTACGTGAACTTCATATCGAACGAGCAGGCTGCCAATATGTTTTGGGAGTTTACACCCTTCCTATTGCAGTGCGCCGTAGGATTTGGAACTCCAATCGGTGTACAAGGTATATGAGTTCCGTCAATTGCGCCTACACAATCCTGAATAATGATATTGGATTGTAGATATTATAAATAAGAACAATTGAAAGAGTGACTAACACAAGACCGGTGTGAAAGAGCTAGAGAACTTACGTCAAACCATGTACCATATATTTGTCGATTCTGATGTAAAAAAACATGGACTTTCTCATAGTTAGGGGGTTTAATAAAATCATCGTGTAGTGCACATATAGTGTCGAGGACATCACTAAACCGCCGTGAAATGGTCTCCCCAGAATGTTGCCATATGTCTTGGGCTTCACAGTTAGTTTGACTTTGGCAAGCAATTGTTAAAAACACAAATAATTATTCTAGTACATTCATGTTGTACGAGGGTTGTAACAAGCGTCTTTCAGTTAGTATGTCACAAAGAACCATAAATGCACGTGGTCCCATACGCACCTTGTTAAACATAGCAGCTTCATTATTGTTTGCCAACAACTCATTTACCTTATCGATACCCCTTAGAGAAGAAATGTGCACAGGTCTTGGTACTATGTCAATATCCAAAAATGCGACAGCGGCTATTGCAGCTCCGGTTGCAGCCATAAAGCGTCGTCGTCGTCTAGCAGACGCCCTTCTCTGGTGGTCGTCATTTACATATCCGGATCCATGCATCTTGAAACTTCACGGTTTAACCTGTACACAACATAATCTCATATAAAGATTACAACATAAGGTAGAAAATTGTTCTTATGCACAAACAAACATCAAAACAATTTATGAGGCAATATAACTGCCAACTAAATCAATAGCTTCTCATATTAATTCTCAATCTTTTCACAAAGTACAAAAGGCACCGCTCCTCCAGTAATACAAGTACGGTGGAAGGGGGCGTCGAGGATTTGGGTTAGGAGGTCCTCAGTTTAAACTTAAGGGTTGTCAAGGGGGCTAATCTGGAAAAAAAAAAGAAAAAAAGAAAACAAAGGTAGTTGAGGATCATTACCAAGGAGCACGGTATGCATTTTAGCTAGATCATCAAGTACGGTGGTAGACAAAACTGCTACGTGCAGCACAGTTGGACTTGTGTTGCTTACACTTTTCTAAAGCAGAATCTTGGGGCCGTCGTTTGCTAATGCGTGCAAGCTAATAACTCGTAACAAAACAAGAGGAGTAGAACCATGTTAGTGCACGAGGTAAGTGATTGCAAGAGCCACCAACAGAAGAACATAAGCAATCCCAATCTCATGAACTACCTAAATGGTGCCAATCAAGAAATCATTCTTGCTTTATACATAATAGTCGTTTCCCAATACGTTATTCTAGAAGAAGGATGTTCTTAGAGAGTGTAAAAAAGGTTTAGAAGAGGCAGAAAGGACCGAAGAGATCAACTAGCTAAAGCGGACTTTGTTCAACATTTTTTAAGTTGATGCAACGTAAAACATTTCCCATTTCTTCTTGTTTTGTATTTCAAACTGCATTGCTAGTTGGCAATAATGGGCTTGTGCGATAAAGGTACTAACCAGTCTAAAACATAAAGAAGGTAATAGCAAAGTACCCTTATTACCAGCAAAAACAAAAAACAAAAAAAAACAAAAAACAAAAACAAAACAAGAAGAAGAAGAAGCAAGCAAGCAAAATTTTTTCGTCTTTTTTTAAAAAGAAAAAATTGTTTTCAAAACAAAAGTTCTTTTCTTTCATTTGAGTCTTTCTTTTTGCTGCAAAGGTTCTTATCACACTGAGATTTGATCTAGAGCCGTGCCTGCAAGAATTAAACAACAACAAAACACATCCCAAGTGCCATATATTTCCAAGAATAGAATCACTTTCCATTGCATAAACAGAAAGCTGAGGTACACAGTCATACTCAAATTAAAACAATAGTACAGTCTCATATGAAAGAAGAGTAACGAAATCACACAAATAAACACAAACAAATTAATTAAAAAACTCAAATCCGGGGTTTGACAACTCGACCCATCACAACACATATGAAGCTGACAAATGAAGAGTAACGAAATCACTATTCCGTGGTCAACTATAAGGAAAAAATAGACCATCTCATACTACATAATGCGGAGAAATAAGCAAGTGACTATGCATTTTAAGGAGTCGGTAGATGGCTATAGGGGTTAGGTGGTTGATTGAAGGAGTTTGGGGGCTGTCTAAAGGGGGCGGTTGCTGGTTGTAGGCGTTTGGGGGCTGATGGAAGGAGTTTGGGGGCTGTCCAAAGGAAGTATGTTGTTGGCTATAAGGATTAGGTACTTGCGAGAAGTTTGGAGGTGGCTGGCTATAAGGATTAGGAACAAACGGGGTTTGGGGCACTTGAACAAAGTCCTGTAAGAATGCTCTCCCCGTCGAATCATCAAGATCTTGCCAAATTGGACGCCATGCGGCGTCCTTAGCTATTTTATCATACGCATGGACACGTGTACGCGGATCAAGTCCTATTTCCACCAACGACGATATTATCATACTCGCTTCACTTCTTCCATTGACAGTGTTGTTACTCGGAAGGCTCTCTTTACTTGTTCGAATATCTTCCCGCAAATCATTGCGCATGTCCCTCACCACTTCAAGTAGCTCCTCTCGCGTATTGTCATTGGATTTGCGTGCTTTTGTCGACCTCTTCCGAATCGTACGTGAAGGCAAGGCAACGTTGGTCGCGTTTTCCCTTCCTTGACGTTCAATGCGGTGGCCAACGTCTACGCGAGCGTCATCATCATCACTATTTTGATACAGAGAACTTTGCTTGTTTTGTGGTTCCTCATTCCTAGCTCGAACTTCATTCGGCGACACACTATCCACATGCTCTTGTTCCATGGTGGGGTGGAATGCTCTTGCAGCAGTATCAACAACTCGACTGGGAAAAATGGCAGCTAAGTACATGTCGTTCAGCTTCCAACCGTTACTGAAAATTGTGTTTACTTCATAGTTTCTCTAGCAAAATTTTCAACAAAATTGTGAGTTTTTCACACTTATTACATATAATGTAATTAGTCATATTTTTGAATGAGGGACCACTAATGAATCACACATTATACCTTGGAAAGATCTTTCCACAGATCCTCCGAGCATGTGAAAGTTTTATTGATAGAATCTCACCCAACTCCAGTATGGTTTTGCAACATTTTGAACGCTGTGTAGACCTTACTAAGTTGGCGGCGTTTCTCCTTAAGGCGCTCACTGGCTGGTACATAGCCATAAAAAAAATGGCCATATGGATAGCCCATTGGTTATAGTCACGAGATTCCGGTTGCTTCCCGTGGTTGGCACAATGGTACTCGTAGAGATGCTCAAGTAGGAACCCATCCGCATCGGCGCTCCAATACAACGGCCTCTCATCCGTGTTTTTCCTAGGCATCTACAAACGCATATGACAACAAAAAGAAATAAATCTTCTTTCTCGAGTTTATGTGTGTGTTTTGGAGCTTTAGCCTCATGGTCTATCTACGCTAACAAACAAAACGTCACAGGCACAATGGCACAGAGCATCACACGTTTTCTCATGTTGATGAGTAAAACAGAAGTCAACCCAAATAGGGATAACTATATGGTGAAAACCAGAGAAATATGCAAGAGAAGAAAAGATGAGTGGGGCAGAGAAAGTGCAGTTTTTTTTTTTTAAAAAGCATGTGAGTTGTTCGACTCGCATAATCATCTTGAGAATATGATGAAATTATATAAATCTATAGAATGAACACAGCAAGATTGTTTCAATAACATATTTTTACAAGAATAACAATGCTTTTAAAAGAAAATACCAAAATACAAAGCTTTTGGGATCCTTCTGCAAGAACTTTCAGCATGAATAACAGTCTGAAAGGAGCAAAAGGTAATATCTAGTCAGCAAATAGAAATCCATGATTTTTTCCTATCCTATAGCAATGCTCTTTTGTGCTACCAGGTAATGAAATGAGCATTCTGTAGAATGCCATGATTCCATTCGAAGAGTATTAAAGACCAAGTAAGATTCAGCAGCAATGGGAGAGTAGTGGGTTAACAATCTTTAATGATATGGGGTCGTTTGTGATGAGAGAAAAGGCTCAAATTCAGTTAACAGTTGCTCATATCACAAGAAAACAAAACAATAAAGTACCAGCATAGTTAGCCCAAATCCGATTCAGGAAATTGAAGGCAATAAAGTACCAGCATAGGTACCAACAGTTGCTCATATCAAAAGAAAGAACAGAAATGAACTTTAAGGTAATTTTTCCTACATCAAAGTCCGATTCAGTAGACAAAGAAAATTTTGAAACCGAGTGGAACCGTGGTCTATATTCTACAAATTCCATTTCCACAAAAGGCCATAAATTCTACTAACAGCAACCATAGAACCCAAACAGTCATTGACAAAAACTCCAATCCCCAATTTCATTGCCAGAAACTAAACATGCAAATCAACTGCAAAATAACATGATCTGATGATATTACCATGAAAAAAATTTAAATAATGTGAGGAACACGCACCGGTAAAGCATTCGAGTCTGAGGAAGAGATCACTACCGGCAATATACCAAACGCGGATGAAGGTTTTTTTACTTCTCCGATGAGCGGCGTGTTCCTTTCCGGCAAAGTCGTGAAGCCGTCTTACTTTCATAGAATCGGTGAAAGTGGTACCGAATGTGAAGCCTGACGGTTGCTCACGATCAGCGCTTTACTCGAAGCACTTCTCATCAACTCAGAGATGAGAAGAGCAACTGGGTTGTTTACCAGAGAATCTCTGCCAAAGCACGACCGAAGACCGGAGGAAATGAGGGAAGAGATAAGTGAAAATTTTGAAAGAAGCATAAACAAGAGAAGGCGCAGAGATTCTCTGCCAAGACACGACCGAAGGCTGAGCTCTCTGCGCAAGAACGTGGAGTTTGGTGGAGTTGGGTTAGGGGTTGGTCACGAGGAATTACTCCAGAGAACACAATGTAGTTACTATGTAAAGATTTGAGTTTTGGGCTGAATCAGGGAAGGGCATGATTTTGAATTAGGACCTAAAAAATGATCCGTGATTCAAGTTGTGGTCTCAGTCCAATACGACACCAAACAGGAATTTAAGCACACGGCTCCAATCTTTAGTCTTGAATCCCCCAACCAAACAGGGCCTAAGTTAGAAGTTGTTTGAGAGTCATAAGGATTGTTATTTTACAATGAAACTCAGAAAAAATTTAAATTTGAATTACAACCTTATTTAAGTTTATATTCTTTTGTAAAATTTGAGTTTGAACTTGAGTTTGGGATTAAACTCGAGTTCAAGTTTTCACTTCAACTCGAGTTCATAAACTTGAACTCAAGTTAATGAACAATATTTTTTCTATTCTTAAAAATGTCATAACTTTTTCGTTTTAATTCTGATTGAGATGATTTTTTTCTATGCATTCACAACGAAAAGACGAATAAAACCTCATCCATATGTCCTATTAAAATTTTTCATCGCCATGAGTTTTTATTAAAATACTATCTAAATATAAATTTAAGTTTTGACCCCCCCAAACACAAACTTAAAAAGATTCTTAATTCAAATCATAACTCAAATATGCACATCCAAACACAAACTCAAGTTACAATTTCAACTTAAGTTGTAATTCAAACTCAACTCAAGATCATCACTCAAGTCACTCTAACTCAAAAATGCAAAAGAACAACTGCATAATTCATCCATTTTACAAAAATCTTTTCCACAAAATTTGAAAAAGAGGATACTCCTCTTAACATAATTTGAATAGACCGAGCACTTTGTCGTATGACACTCTTAACTCGTCATGAAACCTTAGACTATTTTTGTTTCATTAATTACGATGTTTTCTAAGTTGCATACATATATTACAAGAACTATACGAGTTAAATGTTAGTAAGTAAACCACAAAAAAATAAAATAAAATTCCACTTTTAAAATACTACTCCTTAACTTTAGCTTTAGGACACTCTTGAATGATGTTAGCTTAAGAAGGTGGTTGTTTTAGTGCTTTACGTGGATAATATTTTATTCATTAGGATTGATGTGGAATCAATAACCGATGCAAAAAAGTGGTTAAGCAACTAATTCTAAATGAAAGATTTGGAATAAGGAAGTTATATTCTTGGGATCAAGATTATTCGAGATTGTAAGAAAAAGTTGTTGACATTTTCCTAGGCATCGTACAGTGACAAGATGTTAGATATCTACTACGCAGTGTGAATGGTCAGTCATTATTAATCAAATTGAGGATTTGATCATTGAGTTGCAATGTGATGTATTCTCAAGCACCTCAGGAGAATGAGAAATTATATGTTGGTATGTTCCCGCGAAGATCATGCTCTCACCGGGTATGTAGAATCTAACTTCCAGTCAGATAGGGACTCTTGAAAGTCAACGTTCAGATCTCTGTCACTTTCAATGGAGTAGCCGCGATAAGGAGAAGTATCAAACAAAAGTGTGTTTGACTCTACCATAGAGACTAAATATGTTGCAGCTTGTGAAGGGGCAAAGAAAGTAATCTGGCTTCAGAAATTCTTAACCGATCTTAAAGTGGTTCTAGGGCTGGATAAGCCAATTAAAATTTATTGCGATAACAGTGGAATGGTAGCTAATTCAAAAGATACAAATTAAAAAAATCACAAGAGTACAAAGACATAATCAAGAGACATAGTCAAGAGAGTCAATGTAGCGGTCTTAAAGATCGCGTTAGAGATCAATTTAGCTGATGCGTTTACGAAGACATTGGCATTGAGCATGTTTGATAGACACCGAGAGATTAGAGACATGTCTCACCTGCTTTAGGACAAGTGGGGAATTGTTAAGTGATCTATATTGATATTTTATTATTTATTTAATAAAGGGAATTTTCATTATTTTAAGAATATGTATTATTAAATAGTTTATGAACATCATTGAAAATTCTATAATTATTTATGTGACCTTAAAGATTGGATATAAGCGTTATATAGAGGATAATATTTAAGAATAATAATTAAAATATGTTGTAATGAATTTAATTAAAGTTTAGAATCTTTAATTAAAACATTATTAATACATATCATTTCTATTAAGAATGGAACGATGTTACTCGCGTCATTAATATTTAGGTATATTGGATGAGTGTATTGTACATAATGTGATTCTGTAGGACTGGAACAAAATTTGATTTGAATTTCTTATAATTTTTTGTTAAATACAAAAATTCAATTTGAGTCTTCCGATGGTACTAGAATGATCTTAATTTTGAGCATTAGGAAACTCCTATTTATGAACTTGTGTAAAAATTGACTTATTCGGAATGGACCAAAAACTTGTTGCAAAAATTCTTTTTAATATGTATGAGCTCGCAAGTATACGAATCGTAACAAGTAATAAAGTGACAATTTGTCAAGTATCGTCTCACAAGAATTGAGTTTTTTACATATTAAACTAAGTACCACTACTACAATCACTTTAACTTTATCTAGAGGATCGAATATGAGTAATTTAAATAATTAAAATGATGAAATTATAATAATAAAGCAAGTAAAAATAGAATTTAGAAATAACAAGGGATCGAAAGGAACTCTGATGGTAAAACGGCTAGGAGTTGGGTTTTTGTTTATCAAGCTATGCAATTCTAATATTTGGGTTTGTTAACTAGTTCCAGTCAATTCACTAATCTAGGTTTTCTAAGGTAATTTCGCTCCCTCTCCTGAGTGCCGAGTGAAATAGTGTGTAAAGTCGATTAAGTAATATCCATATTCACTTAACCTAATATACACCCATTAAGCAAACCTATTATGATTACTCGAATCAATTGGCCTCCCTAACTCAACTAATTATAGGTTTTGTCTCTCAAATCCCAATATATGAACGTAACTCTCTCGATCCTAAATCCACACATCTATATCACTAATTCATTATATCATAAATTAGAGCAATAAAAATAGAAAAATACAAATGAATTGAAATGGAATTTCATTAACAAATACCAAGTATCTTCAAAGCATAACAAAAAATAGAACTACATCCAAACCCCTAGCTTAAAGAGTTTAGCTAGAGATATACATCATGAATCTCAAAACAAAAACCATATCTCATATCCATGGTTAAGTAATATCAAGGAAAGTACAAGTTTTAAAAGATAAAAGAGAAAGGAGACGAGAGAAATAAAACTTGTTGAAGAACAAGCTCCCAATCTTCAAGCGCCAATCCAATCTTCTAGAATGATCTCCAAAAAACTTGTATTTCCCTCTTTTGGTTCTATTTTTCTGCCTCCCCCCAAAAGTCCCCCTTAGATTCTTAGGTCGTTTTCTCTTTATACTTCCTCCCTACATCAGTGTAAATGAGACCTAAGTTTACATTAAGACGCGAAAACTGGCTGCAGCGGGAGAAATCCCGCTGCAGCACCGTCAGGGAACCTTAGGGTTTCTCATATTTCGGTTGCATCTGAATTAAACCCGCTACAGCGGGTTAGCTATTTTCACAGCTCCTGTTTACTCAATCGGCTGCAGCCGAATTTCTAAGTGCTCACTGGCTCGAATCTCGCTGCAGCTGAATTTGCCAAAGATTCTGGCTACAACTGGAAATATCTTGCTACAGCCAAAATGTAGCTCTTTTGCCTCTAAAAATGCTTGGTTTGAACCATTTATTTCTTCGAACTAAAAACCTACAAAACAAAACTAAAACATAATAAAAACACTATAAAACACCAAAAACCAAGAAAATTACTAAGAATGGAAACTTAGTTAAATCCAGTTCTCAAATTTCGAGATTGTTAAACCTTATCCTTGTATTTTGGAGGCTAAATAAAGGAGGTAATCAATAATTTTAATATATAAGAGGGAATCCATTCCTTTATAAATAAATAAGTAAATAAATAATGCTTTTGAATGTTAAAAATATAGATAAAATTTCCACGAAAATTTCTGTAACTTTATATATATTTTTTCAGTTTACTTTTCAAAATTGTAAAAGTTATGTTATTTTTTACTTTTTTTTTTCAATTTGAACTTAGCCTTTCTTTGTTTTTTCTTTTTCATGTTTTTCCTTAATTTATGAATGTGTGCTTAGCATTTATGGTATTATGATCACACTTTACCAAACATATTATCAAATAATTAATATTTTAATTGAGAGTTTCAACTAACTAATGTATTATTATTATAATCTATTTTAGGGTATCTTTAAGTCTCATTTGAAAATAAAGTGTTTTAGTATGAATTTATATTTCTTACGTCAATTTCCACCGATATTGATATTTCTGTCGATATTTTCATCCTTGGTTAAGATAGTGGAAGACAAATTAGTTGAGTGGTCCTTCTTGTTTATTTTAAAAGGCACTCACACACAAGTCTAATTAGTTCAAGTAATCTTGATAAATACTCTTGAAAGTGCATGGGTCAGGATTTTTACCCTTTACTCTTGATTCATAACCTCTTTAGTCAATAATTACACTAACAAAAAAGTATTTATCAATTGTAAGGGGTAAAGGTCTAGGCTCATCCACTCACAAAGGTAAATTCTCCATTTTTTTTAATTAGTTTTAAGGAGTAGATGAGAATTAAGATTCACAGTTACTAGGGATCTAGAAACGTTCGCGGTTACAGAATTCAAGTTATCAACCTAATTGTTTCAACCAAGTAAGATAAATAGTTAGGTTATTATTTATTCCATAGCATAAATTAATATAATCTATAGTGTATTACTCTAAAAGTGTTATAAAATTTTGTATTTTATATGATCCATATCAAATTACTTCCACGTTATTTTATTTAAAATCGTTGTAGAAACCAAAAAAATAGAAGGTTTTCTCTCTCTCTCTCTCTCTCTCTCTCTCTCTCTCTCTCTCTCTCTCTCTCTCTCTCTCTCTCTCTCTTAATTTCCTTCTTTTTTCTTTTCTTTTCTCATGTTTTTAGTTGCCTTGAAACGGGGTCGACACTTATTGTGCATGTGTGTCAGGTTCTTCCTCTAGGGTATGTTTGGTAGAAAGGGGAGGGGTGGAGGGAGAGAGATGGAGGGAGAGCCATAATCTCTTGTTTGGTTGAAGAGAGAGGGGGAGAGAGAGGAGACGTGGAGGGAGACCCTCTCCACCCCGACCCACCATTTTGGATCCTTCCTCTAATAAAATGATCCATACAATCTACCCGTTAAATATTAAAAAAGACCATTTATCCTTAAAAAGATTTGTATGAAATTAATATAAAAGAAAAAAAAGTAATTAAACAAGCATGTATCCATCTATCCTTTTAACTCTCCTTATATCCTACCAAACAATACAAAAAATTACCATAATCCTCTCCATCCTTCACATTCTCCATCTCTCTAACTCTCTCTATCTCTCCTTCTTCCCATCGCTCTTACCAAACGGAGCCTTAACCATGCAATGACACCTAACATTTGTGTGTCATGCTTAAGGTAATATTTAATCTATTAACTTCACTTTGTGCTTAGGAAAAGGGTTATTCATCACTCTTTACTCTAATCTTCAACAACTAACTTTTTCAAATGGTCACCTTGCGCTTAACTTGAGAAAAATCTCAATGAGGAGTTTTTAGCTTATTCCTTATTGTAAAATAAGCTTAAGTTAGAAGTTTAAAAAGTCCGGGTGTTACACTAAACACATGCACAAATACTCAGCACTCCAACTCTATATTGTTTAAGATTTGACAATAGCAGTGATTAACAAGTCATGACTCATAACAACAAAGCACCCGCCCGACCACTGACTTATCCTCATCACTGCGAGCTTGTGGATGAAAACACAAGGCTAGGAGTCCAACAAAGAACTCTGAGGTTGTGCTGAGCTCGAGCTAGAATGCTCATTGTTTGTCCTTCTCATGTACGTATATAGACACGTTTTGAATGGTTATATTTTCATTATAATTACTTATTAAATATAGAAATTTGATAACATATTAGTGTGATAAGAATTCAGTCTCACTAATTGTTATAGATTTTTTCAGCTAACTATCTAATTTATTATAACTGTTGGATTAATATCTTACGGCTAAAATAATAATATTTATTGATGGATAAATATTAGATTAACTATTAAGATTACACCCATATTTATATTTACACACACCGACAGAGATACGAAATTCTGATTGTTCAGAAACACACTCACACACACACACATACATACATACATATATATATATATATATATATGCAACACAATCAGGTAGACTACCAATGTTACTCTAGTAAATTACTCCCGCGACTTGAGCTTATGTTCGGTTGCTGGCTTCGGCCAGTGGACATTGTGTATTTAGCGATATAATCTAGTAGTTACCTCTTCGCGGTGATAGTCTACTAGATTACTTCGATCTCCGACACCGACAACTGGTAGACAACTTTAGAGTATCATATTTTTTTGACTTTGACAGATCCTCGTGCCATTCTTGAAGATTCATTTCACTTAAATTCAATGACTAAAGGTGTGTTTGGTTTGAAAAAAAGGAAAAGAATGGAACAGAAATGCTTTAAAAGATGCCATATTTCAATATTTAGTTGAGAAGTTTAAGTTGGAAGAGTTTTCTAACTGAAATCTGACAGTCTAATAAATTGGTTAAATCATCATTCACTCGAAGAGAGAATGGAAAGCTCAAACCAGTTTACCCTCTTATTTTGTTTTGCCCTAAAACCCTACAGATCTCATGATTGATAAAACAAAACTGTCCTAATTTCCCAAAAATAATTTATTCTGCTATTTAGGGCTCATATTTTTGTGTTGAAATATATAAAGGGGTAATTAAGGAAGATAAATTGGTAATTGGTATGAGGAGTGGAAAAGCCATTCCACCCATTTAGTTTAGGAAAGGCCATTACATAAATTTGTGAAATTATCATTCCTATTAAAATACAAACCAAATACAATGCAATGAGGAGTGACTATTTAATTTGTTCCTCCCATTTCCCTAACCAAACATAATATTATACATTGGAATGGTTTCCTAGGCCTTTTCTAAGCCCGGAGGTTGTTTCCTTTTCTTTGCTGGGAATGAATGATACATAGCCAAAGAAAAAAAAAAATCATTTAGCAAACAACAATTATTATTATAATAAAAGAACAACTTTTAAAAGCACCTTCGAAATTAATTTTTTCGAAGATTTGTCCATCTCGTAACTAAAGAAGATAAAAAAAAAAAAAAATACTCAAAAAAGTTTCAAAGAGAACATTTGAGTGCACCATGGGTCACATATTTTAAACATGAGTGTATATGTTTTATGTTATGGATATATTAAAATGAAAATGTTTGAGATATTTCTCAATATGGTCTTATAAGTTAATTGGTCTCTTTAAATGATAACAGAGCTGAGAAATTAAAAGAGAAAAATTTTAAACTTACTCTTAGAGTACATGAGTATGAATTTTTATCCCTTATTTTTTATTAATATTTTTTTAATAATATAGGTATTTGACTAAAAAAATATTAATTAAAAGTAAGAGTTAAAAAAATCATATATTCTAAGAGTATTTGTCTCTTTTTCCGAACTAAAATCCCATTAAATAAAAAAAATACTCCTAAACAAATACTCCATTTATATTCTTTCTTAATAAAAAGTAAAATAAAATTTGCAAAATATCTAAATGGGAAAAAGTGGAAAAATTAGGCCGAAAAGGAAATTAAAACCCCAAAAATACAGAAAATTATTCACACTGAATATATAGCTTGTATATTTGCCCTAAAAAGGAACCATTGGTCGGCCGAGCGACTTTGGTTGATTCAGTTTCACTGACTGAGGTATTGGCCACCAGCACCGCCTTCGGAAAGCTAAATAGGAACAGCTCGATAATTCTCATACCCTACTTATACATTTACATCAACAATAATAATAATAATGATAATGATAATAATAATGATAATGATAATGATAATGATAACGATAATAATATTAATAATATTAATAATAAATAAATAACCATTTGTGGGCCTTGCCTGCAACTTGAATTCTTGACATTGAAATGAGTTAAATTTGGCCCAGCCCATGTGCAACCATGTTTGTGAACCTTCACTTTCACGTGGGTCTATTTCTAGACAACCTTTTGTGCCGTTTATTTATCAAATAAAAGCTTTACATATTGTTTTACACCTAGAACATTGGAAGTTCAAGAATAAGCAATATCGTGGGCGACTTGAACAATGGTCAGCCCACCTGAACAATGGTCAAGGGAAACCCATTATTATTGTTCACCTTAGAGACTAGTTAACTAGAAATCAAAAATATGAAGTGTTAATGTAATCATTAACATATACAAAAAACGGGAAAGAGAAAGGATGACAAGTTTCGTCATGACTCTGTGGTCTATAAGCTAGGATAGCACACTAGCACATTAAAGGTTTAAGCCATTCCCTTCGCGGATTCGAATTGTACGGATTTAAACATTTTGTTTAAATCATGTGAGTTTTTTGTAATTTCGAACTGGCATTTGGTAGTGTAAGATCTAAAGAAATAATAAAGTTATTAGAACTATGAAATATCTTTTTTCTTTTTAAATGTGAGTAAAAATAGTTAGTGTGAAGCTTTGAATTAGTTTTGTAAATAGTGTTTTTGAGTTAGTACCCAAAAAACTTTAGGGGGGTAACGTTCTATAAAACCTTTAGGTTCAAGTGAACCCAATATGCAACCAAACAAGGGTTTGGACTGCTTTTTAGGTTCAAACCTCTAAGAACCCTATAACTAAACGGACGCCCAAAAAGTGACATCTAAACCCTTAGAGGATGTCAGGGAAAGTGACTTTTAAGTAGGTGTAATCAAGAAAGAAACCTAATTAGACGTAATTTTAAGTAAGTGGATGATGTTTGGTTCAGAACTCGACATGGGACAATTGGGCCACAACATCAACAAAACCCGGTAAATAAACGTGTCAGATTCCGACCCACAAACATGAATTGTTCCTTATATAAGTAGCGCAAGAAGCATGTTAACACGTTTGATAAATCGGTGGTGGGTTGACTTGGGGGGAAAAAAAAAAAAAAGACCCTTTTGATAAAATTATTTCGAACTAACAGTGTTCGTCACTAATTAGAGCTAAATCAAACATATAAATTATATAAATAACAAGGACGCCATTACCTTTTCAAACCTCTATACCAATAACATTAACACACACAAGATATATATGCAGTTCCTGAACTTTACCTCGAACCCCATTTTATTCATGATTTTCCAAAAAGTGCCACACTTAATCCTAATCTATGAGTTTATTTTAGTTTCGGTCCTTCTTATTAGTTAAGTACTAAAAGAGAATAAAAAATGCACATGATGCTGATGGAAATATAACAATCTGCTAACTAAATACAGAATATACATGTGATCTTGATGAAAATTAACAGTCTGGCAATAGAAAATCATCTATATTTCAAACTGTTTTTAACATTTAACTGGTGGAAGGATTAAAATTGAAACAAAACGATAGTTCAAGATTAAATTTGGGACATTTTAAATGTTAAGGGGTCAAAGTGGAAGTGGATTTAAAATTCAAGAACCATTTGTGAAATTAAACCTTTAAAAAAAATGACCCAACATAATAACTTTAATATCCAACAAGGTATTTGATCATATATAATGCCAGCATAAATAACTATGAAAAAGTAGTTGGTTTTCCAATGGATTTTATATATTTATATACATGGAAGCCAGCATAGAATTGGAAGAATTAAAGTTAAAAGAATTGTCATGTAAAAGCCAAAAGGGTAGTAATAAATACTAATTATAGATGATATATATATATATATAGTACTGTATATGTAAATGGACACATGACTAAAGAGTTCAAAGTGGCTCAACGTCCTAATCTTTCTCTTTATATAGTATTACTAATGAACTGCTTTATGGGGTCTTTGTAGGGTACTCCCCTATGGTGATATATTGAACATGACACTCTCAAATGTCAAAGAGACCCTACTAGTATTTACACATGAATACGAGTATATGGTCCCCATATGGGCTGATAGGACCAAGCCAACCTTGTTTTGTCTTGTGTGAATCTCTTTTCTTTTCTTCTTCTTTTTGACAAAAAGTACTTTTAAGACATGATTTTCTTGATTCAAAAATTTTTTTTTTTTTGTTTTTTTTTTTGTATGATGGTAGGAAAGGCTTGTCTAAGATCCACATGCTTGTGTCTAACGTTTCTTTCTTTTTTTTTTTTAATCATTTTTTTGTTGGTATTAAAGAAAAGTGTTGGAGATGACAACCAAAATTAGCTAACTCTTTTGTTCTAGCTTGCGTGCTATAACAGTTCTCATCTCCTAGTGGATTTATATATACTCACATTTATAGCACTGAAAAATATTTGCCCTTTTTTTTTTGTTCACGGTGTTTTGGAACTGAAATTAAGCAAAAAAGTTTGAAAAGCTAAGCAATATTCAAAGGATATTATTTAAAATTGGAAAGTCAGGCGAGCTATATGTGGCTAGTTGCTTGTCGTTTTGGTGAGACAGCTCCCGTGCATATGCACTTAAATGTTTGTCGCTCGTGGGAAGCTTCCTTTTACAGGACATATCATTTATGATTATCCATTTATCCTCATCTTCCATATAAAAAATAGTAACCATATATTACGAAAAGTAACATTATGGGCATGTTTGCCAAAGGTTCATAAATCGAAAAGCTGTTTTCGTAAGTATCTAAGTTGTCCGTCCATAGTGTTTTAACTTTTCAAAAGGTTTTTAATTAAAGTTATGAAATGAGACTTGTTTGAAAAACATAATTTCTAAGTAAATTTTGAAACTTACACTAATGTTTTATTAAGGCTTATAAATTTTATTCCAGCATTTTTATTGTTCATAAAAAAATTATTTTAACTTATTAAACTAATTTAAAAATATAATATTAAATACTTAGGATCTGTTTGGTTCACGCATTCAAGTCAGTGACTCTGATTTATTGGCAGAAGCTTTGTGAGGGAATTTTTTTTAAAAAAAAATTCAATCTCTTTACGAGATGAAAAACACTATAATAGAATTAAAATCATGAATTTAAATATAAGAACTAAAAAAGACCTTATTAAAATTTATAATTTTTACTTCTCTTCTTTTACTACTGAAGCACTGACTAATAAATAAAATAGAAAAATCTATCAAACGAACCTTGTATATACCTAACGATAATATCAAATAAATATACATATGATACGTCAAGTAATGTAACAATTTTAGTACTTTTTTTTCAACTTTTTATGTACAATAAGGCGGTCGAAAATGAGAGTAATGCCAAAGATAGCATGATAATTTATTCAACTTTTTGAGTAGCAAGTTGCAAGCAACGTAAACAAGTGTATCAAATTAATATAATGTTGAAGAAGACATGTGTCGCCAAATATCTTTGGTATAGTGAAGAGTCCACGGACATACAAAATTGATTAGTTGATAAGCACGTTGATATTTGTCAGTAACATTAATTCGCCTACTTCACAGATGGCTAAATTTGATTATTCTATTATTTATTTAATAATTTGAAATAAATTTTGTATTTAATAATTTAGTATAATTCTATTTTTGTGATATTTATATATTGACATTTATTTGTTTTGTTATATTTATATTATGATAACATTTATTATAGGGAAGGTTTTTAATCCTACTAGTTTTAATCGTTGCATTAGCTTTTTTAATGATTATATCTGCAATTAGAAACGCTTTTATGTAGCACGCCTCAAATTTTTAATATGGATATATATTCACACATCTAACTGTTAAAATGTTAATTCAACTATTAAAACATCAGTACCTACCGATAAGAAAAAAAAACTTTCCGTACCATAAAAATTGCTTATATTTTTTTACCACTCCAATATCATTCCTCCTACTTAAATTTGAATTGCTTTAAAGCAGCAGCCTTGTGAAGAAAGAGGCACCAATAAATTTCGTCTGTTGTATGACAATTCAAAAGGGCATATGAGGAAGTGTAAAGGACTGTTCATGAGTACTATTCCGTTTAGTGGTTGTATTCATGGGGTGCTTACGGGTTTCCCACAATGCCTTTACAGTTTAACATGGGGAGATGGGTGGTGGAGCAAACCCGGCTTAACTTATCAAAAAATAAATAAAAATCTCCTACAAAAATATATAAAAATAAAAATCCAGCTTAATTAATTGATCTGCTTAAAAAATATAAAAAGCCATAAGCTAAAGTCAAAGCCTTCACATGTTGTGCATTTAAGACAGATGCATATTCCCAAGGCAATTCTTGGCTATAGATTTTCCTCATTTTTTTTTTTTGTCAAAAATAAGAATATATATATTATTTTTTATAACTTGAGGTTGGAGGTATTTATGACTCGTTTATTTCGCCGATTTCAGTTTAGAATTCGAGTTTTGTTACAGTAAAAAGCTTTCAGAAACAGTCACATCTAACTTTTTTGCTACAGTAAAAAGCTCTCACACAAAATCACATATCAACTCGAATCAGCGAAGTGAACGGGAGAGTTTATGGGTTGTTTGGTATATGTATTTAAATTGAAATTATAATTTTATTATAGTATTTTTCTTCATAAATAATTTACATACATTTAAATTTAAACTATAATTTTATTATAGTATTTTTCTTCATAAAAATTTAAATAAAAAAAATTCTCGTCAATAATTCTCTCAAAAAAATTTAAACCAAAACCCAAATTATAATTTAAATACACTTTCTAAACATACCCTACATATTAAAATAAAATCAGGGGTTAAATTATCACTAAACTATACCTACATTCATAAAATATCAGATATTCCAAGGGTTGAGTTCTACATACACATATCATAAACATCAAAGAGCATCTTGTGATCCTAGTTAATTACTGCGCATATGTATAATTTCTCTAATTCATAAATTTAGGTCAATTGTTTTCTTCCAATAAGCACAAAACTTTGTTAGAAAGAAAAGGAGAAAGTGAAACAAAACTAAAACATAAATAAGCCCGAGAATAAAAAAGAAACACAAAAATAAAAGCAAAAAACACAAAATCTGAACTAATTAACGTGTACATATCACGCAAAAACCCCATTTTTTGATATAAAATAGTTGATGCTATGTGTGATGCGCGTGAGAATAATTCTGTAGGTCTCATTCTTGAGTTAAATTTTAATTATTGCGTTATTATTAAAGAAGTAAATAAGAAAGAAAGTGAAACAAAATGAACAAAAGTGAAAGAAAAAAAAAAACACATAAAAAACAAGAATGTATAGTTGTAAAAAAAATCATGTGATTAAATAAAGAGTGAGAAAAAAATATGAGGAACCAAGAAGCTCTTAGAATACGGTGAGCCTAATTTTATTTGGTCTAGCCCGAAAAGTTTGCAGTGCGACACATGTATGATGGAACTTTAATTATGAAATTTTTTAAAGATCTGTAGTGATAGCGGAAGGATCGGGCAGATAGGAGACAAAACGTTTAGTCCGTGTCCCCTCATAGACGAAACGTTTCATGATGGATGAAACCAGGCACACATTACACTTTTTAAGTATTGTATGGAAATACGGCTGCAAAACACACACATATGTAAGCTTTTTTATTGTTGATAAGTATGTGTATAGTGTACTTCAGTGTTTTATGGTAATATCCATACAAGCACTACAAGAAAAAGGGTTATTAGCGACGACAAAAAGTTGTTGCCAAAAATAGAAAGTCGTCACAAATGAATTTTTAGCGACCACTTGTCGTCACAAACCTGTTGCCGCAATTGATTCGCGAGAAACCACCCAATTTCCCACCCCTTTTTTACCACATCACTGCCAACTGTAACAGTCAATATTTGTGATGACATGTCGTCGTAAATAATTGACAAACTGGCACCAAAATTGTTGGCACCAGATTGGTTTTGGCGCTAACGGATATTAGCGATGACATAACTTGTGAAATTGTAGCTACGACATGTCGTCGTAAATAGTGAAATTTTGTGCAATGACATGTCGTTGCAAATACTTAATGTGACAACAAGTCGTTTAAAAAAATTATTTTCTTTTTAACGACGATATGTCGTCGCTAATACTGTAATTTTAACAACGATAAATGTCGTCACTAATAACCCTTTTGTTGTAGTGAAAATTTGAACCAATTAACAAAGGCTAACAATATCCAACTTAACCTTTCACACACACACACACACACACAAAAAAGCCAATATCAACTTAACAAGTAGAAACTATAACTTATTCCAATGTAATATGTATTCATTAATGAGTTTTTCATATTAGGTATAAAAATTTTCCTCTTTATAAGGATTTATTTTGAATTGCTAGATTTATATTAATATATCAGTTTTGCATACTTTTTTATTTTTAAGTAATTTTAATTAAATTTAACATTCAGACACGTGTGCTACGCTAAGCATATTATAAAACTGTTAAAATTGATTATGTTAATCACGCTGTAGGTTAAGCTCAAGCATGATATTAGTATGTATTTTATGTAAGTATAAACTTTTTGTGCAGTCAATTCTATTGTTTTGTTCAATTCAATTGAATAGGGATTCGTATTTGACATATAGGGCACATTTGGAACTCGTTTCAAAATAATTTTATTTTTTTGTATGAAAATAAAAATAAAAATATTTTTTATCTCAGACAGAAATCATTTTTAAAAATGCGTTTGGTAGTTTTATCAAGAGATTATTTTCAGTATAAAAAACCTATTAATGTCTCTTTTTCTCTCTTTACTCGAGAGATGAGAAAACGAAAACAAAAAATGAAAAACGAATAAAAATTATTTTTCATTTCTCTCTCATTTTACACTAAATCAAAAAATTATATTTATTTTCGTATTTATTTTTATTGCATCAAACGTCGTTTTAAAAAAAAAAAAATTTTGAAAAACGTGAAAAATAAAAATGATGTGAATTCTAAACATTACCATTGTGTGGTTGAAAATGCCCCAGGATATGGAGCATAATAACATGGCATTGAAAGAGTTAGTTTTGCTAATTCAACGGTCCAATAAGATTTCATTTATTAGTACAGTGTCCTTGACTTTATAATAAGAGACATTAATAACTTTACGAAATTACTAGAGTGTCAAAAGCACACGGAATCAAAATTAACGAATTATTATGAATCAATGAATGACGAACCTAAAAGTTCATAACTGTGTAGGGTTCAACTTTTCGCACTCTCATATCAAGATGTACCTTTTAGTACTATCACATCTTATATACAGTACCAAGAGAAATAAACAAATAAAAAAGATTAGTAATTTGAAGAGATAACTCTGCCGACAATAGTACTTGTTTTTTCCTCACTGGAAGAAATGACTTCTAATCATAATTAATTGACCTTATAATAACTAGTAGTTAATTCTTCTACCTACTCAGATTAGGAATTAAAGTGTTATTTGGTTGGGGAATTTGTACACTGATTTAAATTATGATTCGTGATTTAATATAATATTTTTTTTATAAAAAATACACGTAAATCAAAAATGATTTTAATTTCATGATTTTAATCCATGAACCAAACGTCTCTTAAGTGTTTACTATAGACAAAATAAGACTGAAATTTATGAGATAAAATTGAGAAATTCTTTAATAGCATACGAAATCCTTTATTTTTGGGGACTAACGGAGCTCCGGTGCCGTATTGATGAGGGTGCATCGTTACTTAATTTATCTGATTTATTTAATGTTCTAAAATATTTCATCTGGCCCTTAATTTACTTATTTATGATTTATCGTATGGCTATAGTATGACTGGTTTTGTTGATATTAATTGATTAAATTTATCCATTGATTGTAGAGGATCAGTGTATAAATCATCTATGTACTCAATTTCTTTTTACTTTTTTGGTCTTTTTCGTTTGTGGAGCCGGGTACAAAATATTTCTTGATCTTTGAATAGCCGATTTGAGTTTGTAATTCGAGTTGAGATGTGATTTTATATGAGAACTTTTTACTGTAGTAAAAAAATTAAATGTGATTGTTTTTTAGAACTTTTTACTGTAATAAAATTTTAAATTCGAATCAGTGAAGTAAACGGGTCCTCATGTTTCTTGTAATAGAAGGATGTGAATTGATGTTTATAATGTCTTTTAATTTTTGAATCAATATTAATGTAATTATTAAAGTCACATCCATATATATACATATATATATATATGTATATAGGGTGTTTTTATAGTCCATTCACTACTGTTAGACGAACTGATTCATCCTGTTAATCTGAACTCTTGCTTTGAAATTGTACGGTCATGATTGAGTAAAGAATAATATGACAAATGGAAAAAGTTACCGGTTGAACTCTTTAATATATATATATATATATTTTTTTTTTATATAATTTCGTTTAAGAGAAAAATTATTCCCAAAACGCCCGTCGTGTTTGGGCTTGTCAACACAAAAGCAGGGTGTGGAAAAAAAAAAGGAAACGGAAGGTTACAATTTCTTCTTTACATATTAGTCTAATCAAAATTACATTAACGGAGGTTAATTACGGTTTACTCTCACTAATGATTAATAAAAATAATTTTTCAGCTATACATCATTCAATTACAAATAATTTTTCATTCTCGGTTTTAACTATATTCATATCCGCGCATGCGTAATTTTTTTCATGTCTACTTATGTGTTAGCAATACGCTGATACTGACTTACAACATAACCACAAGAATCGAGACCTAATTATTCTTAAAAAAATGAATTAAAAAAAAACTCGTCGACTTATTAACATAATACCTTCATTTCGTACATCTTTTTGTTTCCTTTTTTTCCCTTATCAACTCAATGTCGAGAAACTAGTTAACATGGAAAAAATGAAAATAAAATTATCTACGACCTGCTAAACTAACACGCTCAAAACCAGCCCCGATAGCTTTTATAGTGGAACTCTGTTGTTCTACCAAACTGGATGAACTTTTCTTCCCCTTTTTTGTTGTCTTATTCTTTTATTCAACTTTGTATTTTCATGCACTTAAAGTTTCATAAATCAAACAGAGTTTTACTTTTTCAACGAAAAGGTTTTAATACTGCAGTGATTATTTCATCATCAATTATTCATGATCTTTTCGGCTGAAGGGAACAACGCAATTTTGACAAGTGAATTGCCTAAAATTCAGCAGCAAAGTATTGTCTTAAGTAAGAATAGCAGTACCAATGACAATGAAAAAGAGGTTAAGACAGAAGACTTTTATGGGAGGTTTATTTACTATATGATATTCTCATTTAAGACGAGTTTAAGAATTACTTTGAATGCTTTTATGGTATAATAGATGTTCAAAATAAAATTCTCAAGGGTACCTTTGTAATTGCACATTCAATATTCAAATTTCTCTAGTAAAAGTACGCCACGTGTTATTTTACGTTGAAAGCTTAACAGAAGGGAGGATTTGCAACAATTCACAAATTTGTGGCGAACATGTATTACAAAATTAAGCTTGGGGTCGTTTTGCGACAAAGCCTATAGTTTGGGGGTTAAACGTGTAATTTGTCATAACTAAAGAAACCCGGTCTACAACACTGTTCATTGACGTGATACTTTGTAGATGCTAAAATGTTTCCCTGCAATCCCTTAATGTTATCTTATCATTCAAGCACAAGAAATCAGCCATTTTTTGGGATTTTTAAGATCATTTTCTGCCCATAAAATGTCTCCTTCACTACAATTATACCACCTTAATTGCCCATAAAAGATAAACGTTTTTCTTTTCTGGAAGTGAAGATGGAGTATTTCTAATCAGAAGAAAAACAGTTTGCATTATTAACCTGCAGTACATAGCTTTATGATATGTGGATATGTAATATATCTTAATATACACTTTTTTTTTTGTTGTCTTCAGTGAGGGATAGGAGTGTTATATATCCTTGTCTGCTTAGGCTAGGGGAGAAAAAGAAAGGCAAAAAAAGGTTCTACAAATTACCTTATAAGAACCTATATCCACAAAAACAAAGGAATTAACAAAAGACAACACCTAATTAAGGACATTAATTTGAACTTATAATTATTTTTTTCCTCTCAAAACAGTGATGCACCGTCTTCTAGTGACATGTTAATTAGGTCTTCATGGCCTTGAGCCGCACCATCGTCAAGGAGCCACTTCTCTAGCAACGTGAGAGGCGCTTGTGCTTGGACTTGAGCCCCCATATTGGGCTTGCTCTCATCTTGGAAGAGGCTGGCGGTTTCCGGCGTCACATGGATGGTGGTCTCATCAGCGGAGACCGTCTCATGAGAGCCGTCGGATGAGTTGAAGCTGAACAAGGAGTGATCAAAAGCCTGATGATCATGATCAGGTGTGGTTGTTCCACTTTGTGCCCCTTCACTAGAACTTGAAGTGCCCGGGTAAGCGGGAACTGGGTTGGCCCGGTTCGCTTGACCGGGTTTCGGTGAATTCTTCATCCAATTTTCAAGCAACCGGGCTATGTTGTCGGCGCTTGATGCGTACGCTGATGATGACGGTGTTTCGCATGACTTAGCGGTGTGGTGTTGAGCATAAACGGTGCTAGTTTGAAAAGTATTAAGGATGGACGGCTTAGATTCGGCCAAATTATGATCATCCTGATGATTTGGCTTGTCAAGGGACAAAGCCTCACAAAGGGCTTGTTTGGCCATGTGGATATCCGTCTGAAGCCTTCTCTCCCACTGCCCTTTAGAGATTTGCTGTGAATTATTAGCTGATGAGAACCCATCTTGGGAATGACCATCAAGGCCAGTTTGGAGCTTTTTGAGCTTCTTTTTCAAGTGGGTATTCCAGTAATTTTTTATATCGTTATCTGTTCTCTGAGGAAGATAAGAAGCTATAGCAGCCCATCTGAAATAATATACAAAAAAAATTATGTCACCATAGGGAACAAAGATCAAAACATCACTCTCTTTTGTAAAAACATTGAATAAAAATAAAATCTATATAATCTAACAGTTCTGCAGAATCTACCTATTGGGATTTCTAAAAATATTTAATTATCAAATCTATACAAATTATAAAAACAGCAACAAAACAAGAAGAACAATAAAACTATTTTTCTAAGAGAAAACAGTAAAATAAACCTCACAAAATCCCATCTCTGGACAAATTGAGTCACAGACATAGCTCAGCTTCATTTTTTTATTTTGGTTGGAGATTAATTAAAAGAAAAGGACTTTTATTATTACCTATTGCCCAAAAGAGCCTGAAGGTGGATTATCATTTTCTCCTCGTGATCGGTGAAATTCCCTCTTTTGATTCCCGGCCTCAGATAATTAGTCCATCTAAGCCTGCAGCTCTTACTGCATCTGAGCAAACCTAAAAAGAAAAAAAGAAGAACAAAAAAAAAAAAAAATCAATAAAACACAAAAGAACAAAATCACACAAAAGATAACAAATCTCCCGGAAAGATACAGTACTAGTACACAAAAGAGGTTAAAGGGTCATTAATTTCACAACTTTAATGAACAAACCAACCCCAGTTCCAAATGAGGAAAACAAAAATCATATGTAACCAAACAAATATATATACATATAATAAACACATATATATTTGAAGTAGTGATGATGTTTTATGTACCTGTGATAGTAGGAACTGATCTCCAATTCCCAGGGCCATGTTCTTGAATATAAGAGACCAAAATGATGTCTTCTTCAGGAGTCCAAGGCCCTTTCTTCACTCCAACTTTGTCACAGCAAGGTGGTCTTCCCATTATCTTTCTCTCTGTCTCTGATCTCTCTTAGTAGTAGTAGTAGTAAGTGCTTATATAATATTATATATGAATATGTATATATGTGTGTGTGTGTGTGTAGAGATCTCACAAAGAGATAAAGAGTGTTGAGATTTCACAGATCACAACTCGGCCTTTCTTCTTCTGCTTTTGGGAATCAGATAATTCTATTTTGTGAAGGAATTATATCGACAAGCGTCAAAAGGAAAGGGCATGCCTTGATGTACATCACTTGTGTATATATAGACATATATATATATAGAGAGAGAGAGAGCGAGAGAGAGAAGTCTAAGTATAGCTGACTTTGTGTAAGCAAAGAAGTAAATGCTCATTGCTGTCCATTTTGACTCTTCTAGAGCAAAACTTCTCTCTTTCAATTCTCACCCTTTTACCTCTTCTCTCAATCGGTCAGCGTGGAGACCACCTCTCTCTCTCTCTCTCCCCGCCTCTTAAAACCTCTGTCTCTCTCTCCGACTCTTAAAACCGTGTGGCTACGCCTCTTAAAACCGTGTGGCATTGTGGCATTCAATTCAATTTAGCCTTTGTGGTGGCACCGAAAATTAACCCTAGTTTTAATTCTTCTCTCTCTTCCAAACGAGCTCTCGTGATTATCAGTAATATATATTAGAAGCCTTCCAGTCTACGGTATTGAGCTTGTTTTTGAATATTAAATTTAATAAATATCATACCAAAAATAAAAATATATATATGTATAAGCAAAATTGACAAAAAATATTACATATATATGACAAGTTAAAACAGAATCCTATCAATAATTTTTAACTAGTCATGTCACGTATTTGACCTCAAATACCACTAATTTTTAACTTATCACATATTGAATCCTTTGTAAATGTTGGGATTAAAAATTTTGCGTGTTAAAATTCATCGCGTAGTTTTTAATCAATCACGTATTCATATTTAAATTATGAATTCTCATACTTTTGCATGATAAATTTTAATTGGCGTTTATATATATATATATATATATATATATTCCAAATATTGGGCGTGTAGTGCTTTGAAGAAGGAAATACTTCAAAGTCTGTTAAGTTTGTCTATTCGAATTTTTAATTTAAATTAAAATGTAATTTTATATGAGAACTTTTTTACTATAATAAAAAAATTATATGTAACTATTTTTAAAAAATTTTAATTTTAATAAATTTAAAATTTAAAATTTAAATAAATTAAATGAACGAGACTCACTAATTTTTTCTTATTTTGCATTAAATTGCACTAGATGATCAAGAAGGTTGTTTTCAAAGAATTAATTACCTCGACTCTCGTGATGTGCTTGATTTTGATGTTGGTCTTTACGTTAATGATACAAGTGGACTTTTTAACTTCATTTTTTTTTTTTTTGATGATAATAATCAATAGGTATGAATGTATAATGGTACATGTTGATTTATTTTCCAATAGGATGAGTTCTACATGGATTTAGGCTACAGAGGGGACCAACCCATAAGTACTCAGTGACACTTTTCAATAATGCTTCCACTTCCATGTTTGTATACAAAAATCATCATATATATTTGTTATTCGAAAAATGTTAAAGTTAATTGCTATTTAGGATTAATTTTTAATTTAACAAATGGGCATTGTCTCACTTTCTTTATAATTTAAAGTGGCATAAAATTGATCACTAAGCTTATCAAAAATTCTATTTTTAGTTTTAGGTTTTTACAGTAAAAAACTCTCAAAAAATGTCACATCTAACTTTTTCTGCTACAGTTAAAAGCTCTAAAAAAATATCACATCTCAGCTTGAATTGAAAACTCGAATCCGCGAAGTGAATGAAGCCTTAGGGTTACAAAAGAGGAATCATGCGTCCTTTTTATTTTTATTTTTTTTACCTTTTTACTTTAAAAATTTAAGGTCTACTTTTTTCAAATTTACAATATTTTCCTTTGACAGTGAATCACGTGAACTACAGGCCCATTCACTTCGCTGATTCGAATTTAAAATTCAAGTTTTGCTACAGTAAAAAGCTTTCAGAAACAGTCACATCTAACTTTTTTGCTACAGTAAAAAGCTCTCACATAATATCACATCTTAACTCGAATTAAAAATTCGAATCAGCGAACTAAACGGACTCTACGTATGTTCAAAACTTTCATTGACAGAAATGTAAAAATTACAACTTTTAATAAGTTTGGGAGTCAATTTTGTACTATTTTAAACTATAGGAGACAAAATGAGACAGCTATTTTTTTAGGGATTAAATTTGAGATTAACCCTAATATTTATACGTGGATCTAAGTTTTAATTTCTAAAAAGAAATTGAAAATTGTCGTTTATCGTACGAAATCTGGACAGGTTTAAAAACTTCTTGTCTTTACAGATTGAATATATTTGAAAATTTACTCCGTGTTATTGGAAAGATATGTACACCCTTTTCCAATACATATAAATTTCAATAATCATTATATTCCCTTAAAAAAATACAAATTTCAATATACCCATGAGAGAGAAAGGATGCTTATAAACTTTTATTATAAAAATCATAGCGTTTCCAAAAAATGCTCTTCTTTGTGATCACTATCTTACAAGATTCGTTGAACTGATCAGCAAGCACGTCAACATTATGGGCGACATTTCATATCGATCTTCTTGTTATTGGAAGGAATGTATATGCACAAATTCATCTTATATATACTCATGGGATGTCAATAATTTCTGGTCCCTTTTTCTCTGATATATTCACAATCGTCCGTACGCATATATTCACTTTACATTAATCAACAGAACAAGAAACTATCGTGGATGTATCGCGCATGCCTGTGAATAATGCTTAATATGAAATTTTTAAACAAGAAAAAAAAAGTTACATATTTGAAAACCCCTTGATCAAACGCATGTGATCTTACTTAATAATAAATGAATGCCCCATTTTAGCTTGTTTTAAATTTATTTGTCCCCATAAATAAATACTCAATTAATTGTTGAAATGCCCACTAATTAAATTAGCGCATATGCTAGCTTAACTAGCTTGATACACACACACACACACACACACACAATATATATATATATATATATGTGGTCAATCGTTGGATGACCACCAACCTTATACATTAGCTAATCTTAATGGAAACTTGAATAATCCATTTGGTCTAAGTTTAATTTACTTTTGCTTATGCATTGTAAAACGAAACCCTAATAATCAATTGCAAACCGTAAAGGGTATTATATATAGAGAAATAGTAGAAAATAGGCCAATATGAAAAGTTTAAAAAAATATATAGGCCAATTTTTAGTTATAGAAATTAATAGGCCATAACTTATCAAGTTATGGTTCATAACCAGATAAGTTATGGATAAACTTATCAAGTTATGGTTTATAACCAGACAAGTTATGGACGAAAACAGTAATTTGGCATATTTATTAACTTATGTAAACTATTGGCCTATTAATTTTAATTCATCTTAAGTCTTGGTCTATTTTCCTCTTTCTCTCTTATATATCTCTGACAATTTAGTCTTATTGAAGTTTCTTACTTTTTTTTTCTTTTTTTTTTTTTTAGCGAACAAGGATCAAATCTGAATTTATGTGTTTCTTTATAGAGTTTTAGTGAGTAGATAAATGTTAGCACCGGTCACTATTTTTGTCACTCTCTCTATCATTTTTTACATTTATTATTTGACATGTGTACTCCACTCACATGATATATTAGTATTCAAACAAAAAAAGAGATAATAAAATCCATATGTCAAATAGTAAATATAGAAAGTGATAAAAAGAGTGACAGAAAGAGTGACGCTAACATTTCTTTTAATGAGTATGCTAAACTTGTTTAGATGTGCTAAAGTTTCTACTGCCATTTAGAAAAAATTTCCAAACCTCTTCTTTAATTAGTCGGTGAAGCGGGTATTATATTGTGTAAGTCTACTGATTCCGTGTGAAATCTGACTCAAATTAAAGCACTTTTTTTACCACAATATGATATGGCCCCAATCATGAAGACACATTAATATAGCAGGCTAGCTTAGCTTGTTTGTTTTGATCACTTAGAGTGTGTTTAATTAGTGAATTCGTATCATGGTTCAGATCATAATTCGTAACTTGTTACAATATTTTTTTTTACAAAAAATATACATAAATTAAAAATAATTATGAATCAAAATTTTAAATCTATCAACTAAATGTCCTCTTAATATAGGTAAACGAAAAAGACTGGGATAATTAAAACGTATAGTACATCTTAGCTAAATTGTCAGAAAATAGTTTGACTGTTTTATTTATTTATATCATATATTATTTATTACATCAATCTATCTTTGTATTCTTGGTGTTTTTCTTTTTCTTAAGGAATTCTTGGTATTTTTCATTAGATATATAATTGTAATATTTGTTTCCATGCATTAAATTTGCCCCTATATATGTATATATATTTTCAAATGAACTTAGTTCAAGTCGGCAATTCACCTTTTTAAATTCATTATATAAGTGTGATTTGATGAATTGGGTGAGCATCTGAGAGCAGTATGTATTGCGGTGGACATTTGGACGGTGTACTTGACTCCGAACTAGTTGTGTATGTACGAGTCTTATATGGAGAGAGATCTTATTGGGATGTGTGCGTTGGGCCGCGAAAGGGCCCATCATTGAATTATGAAAATGATGCTTATGATAGGGACATTTTGAGACTTCGTTCATTTATCTAATTTAAGTTTTTAATTTTAAATTTTTATAGTAAAAAATTTTTATGAAATATTATATTTAATTTTTTTTATTACAATAAAAAGCTCTTAAAAATATTATATTTTAACTCGAATTTATGAAGTGAATGAGACCTAAAATTTTCTTAGAAGCAAAATCCTTTCTTTTCTTTGTTTTTTTTTTTTTTTGTTTTTTTTTTTTTTTAGAAGAAGCAAAATCCTGTTTATGTCTTTTTTTTCTTTCTTTGACTCTCCGTTTCCTCTTTGTGGCATCATTATTTAAAAAAAATAAAAAATAAAATTGTCATCCCTAAATTTACTAATAATGACTGATTGATGTAGAGTACAAATCAAGTTTTCATCCAGCTATGACGTTATGTTTAATAAATGATTTATTCAAGATAAACAAAAAAGTTGGAGCATCACTGCTATTAAAAATTAAAGGGCCGTTCTTTTTTCCTTTTTGAATTAGGTGATTTAAATGTAAATTTTAAATTAAATTTGAGTTATAATTTGAGTTAAAGTTATAATTTGAGTTTGTGTTTAATTATGTACATTTAAGTTATGATTTGATATAAAAATCTTTTTGAGTTTGTGTTTGAGTGAGTCAAAACTTGAATTTGTATTTAGATAGTATTTTAATAAAAACTCAATACTGATGAAAAATTTTAATAGGGTATATGGATAGGTTTTATTCGTCTTTTCGTTCTCAACGCATAGAAAAAAAAAATCATTTCAATCAGAATTAAAATGAAAAAGTTATAGCATTTTTAAGAATAGAAAAAATATTGTTCATTAATTTAAGTTCGAGTTTCTGAACTCGAATTGAAGGAGAAACTTGAACTCGAGTTCAAACTTAAAAGAACATGAACTCGAATAAAGTTGTAACTTGAGTTACTTTTTTTGAGTTTTTAACTCAAAAATGGAGCTGTCGAACAGCCCCTAACTCTTATACCGCAAAACACGTCTTCTATTCATAAATGATGCTCATACCATCAGTATCTTATAGTATTGTTTATGATATGAATATAATGATAAAATTACTAGTACTGTTAATTAGCAGCTACACCATAAACTATAAAATACAAAGATTAATTAAGAGTTCTTCGTATCTTCGTGGTAAACTATCCTTTGAATAACAATCAATAAGATATCGTTCATTTCGCTGATTCGAGTTTTGTTACAGTAAAAAACTCTCAGAAACAATCACATCTAACTTTTTTATCTCACATAAAGTCACATATCAACTCAAATTAAAAACTTGAATCAACGAACTAAACGGACCCTAAATAAGTGCTTTTGGGTTTGACTCGGAAAAGACACCAATCTGAATGTAACCGATAAGGCTACCATGCATATATTATATTAAAAAAAATGTACTTTTTATATTACAGAAGTATAACTATAGTGTCACGCATTCACACACTCAAGCACGTGCATACACATGCATATGTGTACCCCGTCACTAGCCATATCATTAAATTATATCAACCAATATGTATATCTGACGTGATCATATAACTCAGGAGAGCTTTTTATGGTAATGCGTATTTATAAATATTTATAACTTAATTCACGTATAAATTAATTTGGTGTCAGCCAATTATATATGACACGATCCATGAAAATCTAATTACAGTTTAACTTGTTTTTTAATTAACCTTATAACGCACAAGTTCATAAACAAGTTTATAAGAAGGCTTTTGCATGCATGGAATAAGCGTTCGTACGTGAGTTTAGCGGTAATCAACAAAGAAGGTTTCGACTTTCGAGGTTAATAATTAATTAGACCTCATAATTCCACCTTGTTGGCGATGGAAGTCAAATATTGCGACTCGTGACTCGTGAGTAATGTTGTTAGCCTTAGTTTGGTAGTGCTATAAACTTTTAAAAAATTACTTTTAGTTGTGTTGAGAGAAAAAGTAGTTATTACAAAAAGAAATTGATTATTTGATAAATTATAATTATAGTAGTTGTGTTAATGTCAAAATCAGTGTAATAATATTTGATAAATTATGAGTTTAAATTGCTGTGGATAGTTAAAAATTACGACTATATTATATTATACTATAATATAATATATTATATTATAATTATATATATTATATTATATAATAATTATTATATAATATATTATATAATTATGATATATAATATAATAATAATATTGTAACAAATAATATCATAATTATATAATATATTATATAATTATGATATATAATATAATAATAATATTGTAACAAATAATATCATAATTATATAATATATTATATAATTATGATATATAATATAATAATAATATTGTAACAAATAATATCATAATTATATAATATATTATATAATTATGATATATAATATAATAATAATATTGTAACAAATAATATCATAATTATATAATATATTATATAATTATGATATATAATATAATAATAATATTGTAACAAATAATATCATAATTATATAATATATTATATAATTATGATATATAATATAATAATAATATTGTAACAAATAATATCATAATTATATAATATATTATATAATTATGATATATAATATAATAATAATATTGTAACAAATAATATCATAATTATATAATATATTATATAATTATGATATATAATATAATAATAATATTGTAACAAATAATATCATAATTATATAATATATTATATAATTATGATATTATTTGTTACAATATTATTATTATATTATATTATATTAGGAGTCTGAATTTTAGATTGGGAATATTATAAATTTTATATTTCATTAGGGGTATTATGGGTATTATGAAAGTTTTATTAATTGTACTATGTTGATTCCTGCACAATCTAAAAGCTAAAGTTGTCTTTAGACTGCTTCTGATTTTGATTGTAGATTCTTAAAAAATTCTTCAAAAAGTACTTTTGAAGAGATTTATCAAACACTAAAATCAACGTCTGCTACAAGCAAAAATTGATTTTTAGAGGGAAAAATAATACCAAACTAAGCCTTAATGTTGCGAGAGATTATATAGTTTTATAAGCATCTAATATAAAGACTAACAATTATAACATTTGCTCAATATATATATATATATACACACAAAATTATACTGGATATTGGAATTAATATTGTTGAGAAAGTGAAAGCACCGGAAAAGTCTTCTCGACAAGAGTAGTTATCCATGATGTGCAACACATTGCATAGTATGATGCTAACAAATTTGTATGTTTCTACTCGGAGGCCTTTTTCTTGAAGATTTTATTAATTAATGACAGTAGTGGAGCCAACAAGGACACGTACGTACGAACCCCAAAAGATAGAATTCCAAAGCGATAAATATTTAGATAGTTCTATACTTTAGAGTATGAAAAAAAAAAATTTAATACCCTAACGCTATGCATGATTCCTTTCTAAATCGTTATATTTGTATCAATTTTTGTAAACATACATATTTATTTATTTTGATGTGATTTTAATTAGATAACTAATATTTAAAAATATAACTACTAGTAATAGATACCTGATCACAAAAAGCTCAATGATCATGGAGAGAATTATACATTAGGGTATGATAAAAAAAATACATTACGCCATGTTTCTTCCTAATCCGTTAGATTTGTATCAGTTTTTGTCAAATGTGCATATCTTTTCATTTTAATATGTAACTTTGATTAGATAACTGAAGTTTAAAACTATGAACTATCGATAAAGTATATGATCATAGAAAACTCGGAGAATGCTTTTGCCTCTCTTGTTGTTATCACTACTAAAACTTCTTTTTTTTTTTTTTTTTTTAGTGGAGACCGTATGTCAAGGTTTGTTACAATATTTCCCGTTTGAACACAAGAGCAGAAGAATTTGACTATTGCTTTGGAGAGTTTTGAGAGAATTTATTGGCCGGAGAGGCAAAACCATGACATTTTAATACGCAAAGACATGCGTCAAGGCGAGAGAAAACTAAATATTCCATATATTAGTCTAAGTGCTAAAAATGAGGTTTTAGTGTTTTTTGGCCTATTCTGACCGCCATTTTCTTGTTCAAACGGTACAGTCAATGTTGCACAAGACAACAAATTATAAAAAGATTTGTTTCTGCTATATGTATATAATTATTATAAAATTTGTTTTTGTCTCTCAAGTTACGACCATTGCGTGGCTCATGCATATGCTTTTACTTGCTTTTTTTTCTGTTTTTATTTTTTCTGATCCTTTCTTTTTGAGTAGTGAGTACTTCACGTATTAATTGATGAATGGTTTTCTTTGTTAGTTTTTTGTGGTGAAGGCTGAATTGTCAACAATCTGTCGTGACCTGATTAATGCCAACAATCTTATGTGTCCTGTTTCAGAAAAAAGTGCATATATATAGATGAGGTTGTCTTTTGCGTTGTGTATTTTATATATTTATATCATACTAGTCAGAGATCGAGCGAAGCGCGCGTGGTATCTTTTAAAACAATGGACAAATTATTGAAAAGAAAAAAAGAAAAAGAAATTAGAAGAAGGAAAGGCAAGAAGAAATAAAGACAAAAAAGAACAGAATAAATTTTATTTTTACTCCTAAACTTTGGTCTACTTGTCACTTCACCTACAAATTTTGAAAATAAGTATGTGCACCTCCTAAACTTTGTAACGTTATTAACATTGCCCCTTCTATTAATTTTATTAACGGATTTGATGACGTGGTAATTATTAGAAGAGTATTTTAATAGATTATTTTCATAAATGCCCCAAAATTTGTACCATATTTAAAAATACCCCTTAATCTATTAAAACATATTAAAATACCTTCTAATCTATAGAAAATATAATAGAATAATAGTTTTATTAGCGTGACATGCCATTAAAAATTAATTAAACATATTAGCTTCTAATTAAATCAAGAAAAGTGATTAAATATTAATAATAATAATAAAATAAATATAAAACACGAATTTAAAAAATTCAAAAATAAATAAATAAACTATTTTTTTTCAAAAATCAAAACAAGAAAAGAGGAAAATTTTTCAATATTAAATTAATATTGACAAAGAGGAAGTAGGTTTCTCAAAAAAAAAAATTTCCTCTTTTCATTTGGGTTTTTGTTTTGAAAAAATATAGTTGATTTGTTTAATTTTTGAATTATTATAAAGTAAAGTATTTTTTTAATATTTAACCAACTTTCATTTATTTAATTAGAATTTAATATAACTAATTAATTTTTTAATGCCATCAATAAAATTGTTATTTTATTATGGTTTCTATAGATTAAGGGATATTTTGATATGTTTTGATAGATCATGAGGTACTTTTAAATATGTAGATATTTCAAGGGGCATCTATGAAAAGGATTTATTAAACTATCTCTCTAATAATTGTCATGTCATCAAATCCGTTAATAAAATTAACAAAAAGAGGTAAAGTTAATAACATTTTAAAATTTAGAGGATGCGCAGACCAATTTTTAAAGTTTGAGGATTAAAATGACAAAAAGAGCAAAATTTGAAACCGGATAAAAAAGAGCTAAACCATCTCAATATATAAACAAAATATTAATAAATTTACAGCAATTCGCAGTCTGTATACGGAATGTTTATGATAGGATCTCTCCTTTTCTTTACTCATAGAAAATGTTGTTTAACTATTGGATTAATATTTCAACCATTACTATATGAATGACATATTATTTGCAGCGCTATAATTTTTATGATAGACCATCACATATCTAGTTAAATAGCAGTTTTTACTGATAATTAAAAATGACAATCCCATCATAAAAGTCCCTACATATATATATATATATATATATATACACACACACACATATGATCTATAAAATCTTGCTAGATGTAAATAAGTTTCTAAGGGGAGGCTACCAAAACGTTTCGCGCGTGAGTAGAAAATGTGCAAGATTAAGAGCTAGTTTGGTATTATTGTGCTATTGAAAATTTCTGTTATTACTGTGCTGTTTGTCAGAAGTTGATGTGACGAAAAACATGTAAGTGTTTAGTATTTTTTTTTCAAAGTTACTGTGAATACCAGAAGCTGAAATTTAAGTGTTTAGTAAATTATGTATAAAATTACTGTGAAGATCATATAATGGCTAAAATAGACATATTTTAACACACATAATTATAATTAGTTTTATTTTTATTTTTATAGTCAATCTTCATAATATTTATACACTAAAATAAATATATTTTTCATTTTATTAATTAAAATATCTCTAAAAATAAATTAGTTTTATTCAATGAGATAAAATAATATATCTATAAAGAAATTAAATAACGTAAATAACTAAAGGTAAATTTTTTTTCACACTTGCAACATTATAATAAAATTATATTACTAAAATTTAGCATAAGATATTTATTAAGGATTATTAATTTTTAAATAAACATTTAAAATAAAATAATATTCTTCAATTTGATTTGGAAGAAATAAAATGTGTTGATTAAGAATTAAGTTTTATTATTAGGGTCATTTTAGTAAACTTAGACAATGATAGCAGAAGCTGCTGTGGAAAAGTAACTCCTAACTTGCTTCTCAAATTCTGCTATAGAAAAGCAACTCCTGGTTTGCTTCTCAAATTCTGTTGTGGGGCAACAGTTTTTAAAAGCTGATAGACAAAAGCAGATTTTGTGAAACATCTTGACCTAGGGATAGAAATTCTAAATATTGTCATGCTCTGAGGAAAGCAAGGCTAAAAAACAGTTGCCCAATTGCATGTTGAAGATTTAAAAAAATTGTGACAGACCCATGTTGATCAAGATTCGTGTTACTCAATTCTACACAAATATTTTTTCAGCCTCCCCCTCATGCACGGTTACCGAGGATGAGAAAATTTTGTTGGCTGCACAATATGAGAAAAATGAAACAATATTGTAGTACTTTCGATGGTTATAATTGCAAACTTTTACAGACATGTTGGAGTATTTCAAAATATTTCAACCTAGATGACCTGTATTGGTTTGGAAATCAGTACATGGCAGATTAGCGCCACTTGTTTATTGTCTTCAAGTAATTTTACGACGAATAACATTACCTACATTACTTAATTTTCAAAACTATGTTTGGTAACAAGGAAGGAAATACAGTATTTTTTTTCCCGTTATATGGTATTGTGATTTGTGTGAGTAGTTTAATTTATCTCTCTTTTTTTTTTTTTTCGGTTGGTAATGCAATCTACTCATTAAAAAAAAAAAACATTAGAAAGCAAATGTTCCAATTCTATTCTTAATAATTTATTATAATCACTTTAATTAAGTTCTTAAGTTTTCCTTTTAATTCATTTCCTTTCTAATTAAATATTGAGGGACCAAGTTGTCATAATGCTAATAATCCTTGTTTTAATTTCAGGAAAAGGAGACAAAATACTCTGTTAGAGTACACGAGTCTTGATTTTTATCGCATATTTTTATTAAGATTCGTACATTTTTAAGAGTAAATTCAATAATTTTCTCTTTAATTTATAATTCACTCCGCCCTTTCAAGTGAAAATAAAGAAAAGATATGCACATATATCCTATATGGGGATCATTGCAAACCCTAAGTCAACACAGCCACTGAGAATAAGAGCACTTGATGCCATCCAAAAGAAAAAGAATATATAAAAGTAAGTCTCGTTCGTTTTGCTTATTTGAGTTAAAATATAAATTCACGTGAGAGAAACTATTGTAACAGAAAAGATTAAATTTAAAATTTTATGAAAAGAAACATTGTAACAAAATATTGAATTGTGATTTAAATTAACAAAATAAGCAGGGTCATATATTACATTTTTAACACACAAAAAAAACCCCCACTAATTATGAACATCTAGATCATTATAAGTTCCTCTTTCATTGGTTGTACACACTATTGCTTTGTTTATTTCGAAGGTGCTGCTATAATTTTAGATCATAATTTTTAATTTATTATAATGTTTTTTTTCATAAAATATTTAAATTTTAAAAATTAAAATTATAAATTATAGTTCCGAACCTATTACTTGCATTTCCTGCTTCGCAAGTCAAAAATTGATCAAATCTGTGTTGAACAAATGAGTAACAAAACGGAGTCTCCACACACAATCCTCTTTGTCAACTTATGAGTGGTGCCACGTCTAAAACAGTAGATTATTCAAGGATAATCTTCTTTTTAATTAGCCTCTATTTGTCGATCGGTTAGTGGCTCCACATGGCCAGTGGACCCAATTCGTTTTTTTGTTTTGTTTTGTTTTACATGTCATTTTCATGAACACGCCAAAACAGGACACATGTATGGCTATCTGAATTACAACGCTGAGACATTCATTTAAGGAACTCATCAGGAGGGAAAATAAAATAATAAAACGAAAACCATAAGAGACGACCATTACAAAGAGCATACACACCATAATTGGGCTTGGTAGGTGCAAATTGGAGCCCACATTTTCAAAAAGTGGTATTTTAATCGTGTTATATATGTGGGCCTGGGCTCTACTGAAGTTACAAGTCAGAGGTATCTAGATGCTAGGTGTCAAAATCATGTTGCACAAAGAATGTAAAAGGTTCACTTGTGTGCGTTAGGCAGGCAAGTGGGGCCCAAATCAATATCCAATGATTTCTCAACCTTTTTGAGCTCTTAAGAATAAATAGTGGAAGAGATTTCTTTTTTTTATTTTTTTTATTTTTTTTTTGCTACTAAAAAATAGTGGAAGAGTTGGATAATGAAGATTGGAGGTCCACATCAAGCCCACGTGACAGGTCGACACGTACCCATGTTGCTTGGGACCCACAGCCGACAGATGATTCAATGCGGTCTGATCTGTGGACTTGGAGTGGTGATTTGATGGCTTTTAAGGAATACTTTTGGAGGTGGCCTCCAAGTCAATCCTATGCAAACCCCGTTCATTGGCGAGATCCCCTTCTTTATTTCCCATCTTAATTGGAGGTATTGTGAGTGTGTGTTCGGAAATGTCACACAAGAGTCCGGTCCCAAGCCGCCCCAAACCCGAACCGTTAGGTTTATTAGACCGAACCTTTTGGTGTTTTGAAAAAAAATACAGACTGGATTAGATCGTTTTGTGTAAAGAGACGGGAGTGGAACAAAGTCGCAAAACAGTCTGTTTTCATCTGATTTAAACAGCAATTTAGGACTTATAATTGTGCTCCGTTTTGGGTCAAATCAAGAGCGGCCTAATTGACTTTTAACATATTTTTTTATGGTTTTTATGGTGTTTTTCTGTATAATTTTTGTGGTCTTTTTAAGTTATTTGAACTTTAAGAATTCAAAATTTTTTTAAAATAAAATAAAATATGAATGATATGGTTCTGCTTAGACCATGCGTCAAATTTTACAAGTCGGACCCAAACAATTTTTGAACAATCTCATTCGGTCTCAGACTGTAAAAACAATTCTAACGTAAAATTAGATTAGTAGTCTATAACCACCAAATTGGCCCCCACGATTTGCCTTTAAGAATTAATCATAATGATTTTAACATTTTCCAAATATTATTTGATGAAAACTTTAGCAGAGCACTTTCTTTTACTCTGCCCAAATTATATATACTTTCTCTGTATCTAAATCCTTCAATAAAACTATTATATTACAAGTGTGTCTTAGAATAAAAAGTATATATATGAGTTCTCGTTTGTATCGGTGGTTATCATAACCACCAATATAAAAATTAGTAATGAAATGTTTAGTCGTGTTTAAAATTGATTCTGTTTTTATTTTTCATGTTTTTTAAGAAAGAAAAAATCAAAACGTTTCTAAAACAGCGTTTGGCGCAATAAAGACAAAAAATAAAAATGTGATTTTTAATCATTTTTTATTTTTTTGTTTTCGTTTTCTCCTCTCTCGAGCAGAGAGAGAAATAGATATATTAATGAGTTTTTTTACACTGAAAATAATTTCTTGACAAAACTATTAAACGTATTTTTAAAAATAATTTTTGTCTAAAATTAAAAATATTTTCATATAAAAAATAAAATCATTTTGGGACAAATAAACGCATTTTGGGACAATCATAATGTATCTTTTTATGCCTACGAAAAAATTCTTATTTTAGTTGCTAAAAAATTTAAGGTACGGTGCGAAAAGATATCGTATTTATGAGTGATATAGGTCTTCAAATTATCAACTTTAAAGCCAATTCGAAACCTCAGTACACAGAACTTATTCATTATTTAAATGAAATGATTTGACATTCAATAATTAATTTCAAGTTATGGATGGAAGCGTAATGGCACGCACCTACCAAAACTCCCGCAACCACAAAGGCCATACTTTTCTAGGTTTTTTTTTTTTTTTTTTTAATTTGTTGGGTACTTCTCTAGTAGGTCTCTGTATTAGTAAAACTTGATTTTTAATTATTAAATATGATTAAAAAACATACAGAATAAATATTTTTTAATATAAATTTATTAAAAATAAAAAAACTACCAATAATTCATTTTAACTAATTCTATAAGAGAAACTCGTTTATTTTATTTTCATTCAAATACTGCAGTCGTGCAAATTCAATTTCATGGTTGTACTTTCGTAGGAAGTACTTTTTAACTTTTTCTCACAATAATTGAAGGATAGCTTTTGGACAACCTATAGCTTTCTGGCTCATTGTGTACATTTATGAAAATGTCAAATGGTGAATAGCCGTATATTTCTCTTAAAAGATCTTTGTTTCACGAATTTAAATTGTGTGGATTTAAAATTTAAAATTTAAACTTTTAAATTTAAATTTATATGTAAATTTTTTGTGGTTTGTACTGACGTTTAAAAGTCTAAAATCTAAATAAAAAATAAAGTGTGAATCAATGTTTGGTTATATTATTAGAAACATGAGAATTTAAAAAATGTGAATGAACGTGAATTTAATGAACATTATTTTGAATTAGAACCCAAAGAACTTTAGGGGAATCTATTCCATAGAACCTTCAATATTAGATTGAAAATCCAAGTTCAAAAAGTTACTTAACTAACAAGAGTTTGATTGATTTTTAGGTTCAAATCCATCACAAAACAGGCTATTAGTATACAGCTTTTGACTTTATCCTTTTAAGCTCAGCTTCAATCAAAATTTTTTTTTTCTTTTATTGGATTTTTCTCTTTGAGGTTCACAGGTGTAAGGTTTTATCGAGGCATCCTTCTGGAATTTCAATTAAGAGTAGATCAAGTTTTTTTTTTTTTTTTGGTGGCTCTTGGGGTCACTAATAATAATTTTTTAATTACATTTGTTTCTGCAGAAGTGTTTTACTTTTACATTCTTTGTTTTTGTTTCCCGCTGTTCAGAGATTTATTATTGTAATTTCATTTTTTGTTTTTATTTCTAATAAATTTAGAGCAGAGGGACAGGTTTAATAGAGAGTAGGTTTATCTAGAGAGTGTCAACTTAATTGCGATGTCCTAATTATTAATCTTGATATTAGTTACCTTCTTTTCTTCCTGGCTGTATACAACTACGATTTCTAATTTTGATGTCTAGAATATTGTTTAATCAATAAGATTGTGCTACAACATTTAAAATATTGAAATATATTTTTAACTAACGTTTTTAAAATTTTTTTAAAAGGATAATTGTATTCCAAAATAGGAAAATATAAACGCTGATACTGCAACAAATAACCTCTCAATACAAGCAGAACTTAACCTTGATCAGTGACCGGTTCCACTACTTATAGTGAAACTCGGGAGAAGAGAAAATGTGCATAGAGCTCCCATAGCGGGAAATTGACATGACAATCGGGCACATGTATAGTTCTTTGAACCACACCTATACAATCAACGGAAAACATTGATCGATTGAGTCAAAGACATTTGTAAACCAAAGGTCACCTAACATACCGTCGAGACACAACTCAAACGGGTGGGAAACAAAAATAAAATTAGAAGGTGGGAAAACCACCTCCGTTATTACAAACAAAAAACTAAAGGACATCAAAAAAACCCTCACGAGGTGGAGCTAGCGTCTTTATTTTAATTAAACAACTACCACTAAATGGAGACAAAGCTCCAACACACAAGCTATCGGAGCGAATCCGACCACCGTGAGTAGAAGAACCAGGAAACACAATGCTGCACAGGATCGAAACCATAGTGCAGAGAGCCACTGCCTGCCGCCAAAGAGAGGTTAACGGATTCTACCTGACGCTGATTATGAATTATTTATGGATGATTGATCTATATGCAATGACTATATCAAATGGACACTTCACAGTTTAGAAGTAATTAATGTCTATAATTTCGAGAGTGCAATTCCAAGTTTATAGTGGAGTAACTATTAGAATTAATAGAATTAATAGAATTAATTAATTAATTAAAGTGTTTAATTAATTATTAATTTTATTGGAGCTCGGGATTATAGGTCCATTAGTCCCCGCGTCGTCCTTGTAATTCTACCAGACACAAAGGACAAAATGGGAATTTTAGAATTATGGAATTCTAAAATTAAATACTCAAAAAATAATTAATTGAGAATTAATTATTATTTAAATAATGTGATTATTTAAATTTGAATTTGAATCATGAACATAATTTAATTTATCCTCTTAAACTTCTTTGATAAGTTGTTCAATTTAGAATTCAAATTAATTTTAAGTTTGACTTAAATTCGAATTTGAATTTGAATTGAAATTGGACTACAGGATAAATGATGATTTTCTCTTCCTTCCCTATCTGAGATTGGCGCCACACACAGGGTAAAAACCCTAAGGGATGGCCGGCCACATTGGATAAGGAAGAGGATAATTTTTTGTTCAAAATTCAAACAGGAGAAAGAGATTTGATTCCTTCTAGAAGTTGGACTTCTACTCTATAAATAAGGGATGATGAAAAATTACGCGAGACAATTTTTTAACCTAATTTAGTAAGGGCTGGTCGAATTCCCTAAGAGCAAGAGAAGGAAAATTTTTTCTCCCAAAAAATTCCACATCGTGCATGCGTTGGTGTTTGTGAAAATTCGAGTGTTTTTGAAACCTGTTTTGTCTCACGTGTGCCCACACACACGTTTACGTGGAATCAAGGAATTGACGTGGAAGACTTTGGTTTTCTAAACACAAAGATTGGAGCAAGGATTGTTCGTGGTCAAAGAACTCAAGTTATCATCCGAGTCGGCCTCCAGATATTTTTCCTAATTGAGTTCTTGACATTTAAATTAATTTGATTAATTTATTCGTGCATAAATTAATATAATCTATAGAGTATCTCAAAAGTTTTATGAAAATTTTTGTTATACACGATCCGTCTCCCCGCCACGCTTCCGCATCCGAATTCGATTCGGCAACCAACAATGTTTTCCTTTATTTTTATGATGTTCTAATTTATTTTATCCAGAGGTGAGATGTAGCTAACGCTTGATACTATGTCTTGATTATCAATTTTTTTATGAGGTTTTTCATGGTCTATTTGTGTCATTTTTCTCTTAATGCTTTTAATTGACTGGCCATTGATTGATTGATTTGGTGTTTAGAATTCGGCACTCGGGAGAGGAAATTTTAGATGCGACCTAGAAATAACGCAACCTAGAATTTAATAGAATTCGGGAGGCCCATAATTCCTTTAAAGCCTTTTAGAAAGAATCAAAGAGCATAATAAATTCTTATTTTCTTGATTTCGAATAGGGATATTAGAATCAGAATTTAGCAATTATTTTTCACTCGGTACTCGGAAGAGGGAGTTAAAATAAATTTGGGTTCTTGGCTTATAAAGTAGAAAAAAAAAATTAATTAGTAAATAATTGATTTGAAAAGACATAGTTGACAGCTAGGTGAAATCAAAGTGCTAGAATTTCTCACATATTCTTTTATCCTTCAATTGCAATCTTGAGTTTATTTTAATTCTTTTTAGTCTTTAATTTTATGTAATTTTTGTAATAAACATGATTCGATTGTCTAAATAAAGTTAGGATTATTCTAATTACAGTACTTGGTAAAAGTTCGATTACAATCCCTGTGTAGATGACAACCTTTCTCGTCATTTATTATTAAAGATTAACACCGTGCGTTTGTGATAATTTTTTTGCGAACACCCACCCAAGAGAAAGAGAAAACTAAGCCATTAAGAGAGAAAACCTCCTTAAATAATTTATTTAAATCTATTAAATAACGTGTCTTTTTTAGATTAATTAAACACTAATTGAGACACTAAAAATTAATAGTAAATTTGAATTTATACAAATGCATAATGTGATATAGTACATGAATTTTCATGCGATTTACTTGCCATACAAACCTAGCAACGTACGTGTGATTGATTGGAGTGATGCAAGGCCACGTCTAATCAGTTGCGTTATACACACGCATGCAAATGATTTTTTGAAAACATGAAAGATAAGCTTAACTGACTCACTTAATGAACTAGTACAAGTAATTCAATTTTCTGGTAGGTTTTGTTTAGGCAAATAGTCTACCGTTTTAGATTTGTAGAAACCATAGTTATAGCTATCTAGAAGGCTTATTTTTTTTTAGTGAAAAATTTAAAAAAATGTAACTCGAGTTACAATTTTATTTGAGTTCATATTTTTTTAAGTTTAAATTTGAATTTATGATTAAAACTCGAGTTCAAGTTTTTCCTTCAACTCGAGTTCAGAAACTCGAACTCAAATTAATGAACAATATTTTTTCTATTCTTAAAAATGCTATAACTTTTTTGTTTTAATTTTGATTGAGATGATTTTTTTTCTATGTGTTGACAACGAAAAGACGAATAAAACCCGACCCATATGCCCTATTAAAATTTTTCATCAGCATTGAGTTTTTATTAAAATACTATCTAAATACAAATTCAAGTTTTGACTCACTCAGACACAAACTCAAAAAGATTCTTATCTCAAACTATAACTCAAATGTACACAACCAAACACAAACTCAAGTTACAAGTTCAACTTAAGTTATAATTCAAATTCAACTCAAGAATTATACTTAAGTTAAACTCTAAAAGAACAATCCTAAATTACCTGCTCATTTAAAATCTTGCATTAGAGTCTCCTTGAATTGTCACTGCAAATGCTGGATATATGGCACTTGTCAATATGGAATCTAGCTCAACCAAATAGGTCTAGCTAAATTTATATATATATATATATATAAATATATACACATAGCTAAAAATATGTATGTTACTAAAGGACTAAATTAGAGCAAGTTATCATCATTAATATGTGCTAGTACAGTTCTGGTTATAGGTCTGATCAGTCACTTAAAAACCGATCTGGACAGAAAAAAAGTCGACCCAGGAAGAAAAATCAGCGAGGTAGTTAGACTTATTTGTGCACATTATTACATTAATGAAATCGACAGTGCTATTGTATATGTCTATATATTAATGATGTTGAGTGTATAATATTCTCTCTCTTCTCTCTCTCTCTAGATAGACAAATGCATCTCTTAAATTAGGAAAGGTTGTGAACTTTTTAATCACACATAAACACATCCAATGCAACTTCAACGTCGATTAATGAAGACCTCATTCATCGCATGCTCTGGTTTTAATGTATTCCTTTTCATTGGTTTAATTTTCATAGATTAGTATAGGCAAGAAAACTCTATTGTATCAATATATATTAGGCATCAAAATGATGTAGAAAAAATATCTTGATCATGTGCATGTTGCGACGTACTTACTAAATGTAATACAACCACTCTGATAAATGCACATATTATAAGTAGTTTTAATGATTACTATACTATTTATTTTTCAGTAGATATCGTTATTTTAACCATGTGATATGAATTAGATGGTTGTAACAAATTGAATCATTAAAAAAATAATGACAATTGATGAGCATTTAATTTGGAGAGCTCATAGTAATTTTTTTAATTGATGCTTATAGTTAATTTGTTGATTAATGAGCTATTGCAAGTCGTGTAGAACACCACAGCATCAAATGTAATTCAGGAATGTAACTTAACATGCTGTGCCACATGTATATATGTTACACATAATTTGATTTCCTCAATGATCACTATTTTCGTTTTACCATTTACATTTTCAATGCGATGTCGAATGTAAAATTTTTACATTTGATAGGAAAATTACTTAAAAGTACTCTGCTAACTTTAGAACTACAAATTTAACATTTTGTATTGGAGATGCTTAGTCTTCTATTAATTTAAGGCATGTATTGTTGGTTGCCGAATCGAATTCGGGTGCGGAAGCGTGGGGAAGGCGGATCGTGTGTAATAAAAATTTTCATAAAACTTTTGAGATACTCTATAGATTATATTAATTTATGTACGAATAAATTAATCACATTAATTTATATTATTCAAGGATCAACCGAAAAAAAATACCTGGAAGCCAACTCGGATGATAACTTGAATTTCTTTGACCACGAACAGTCCTTGCTCCAAGCTTTGTGTTTAGAATACCAAAGTCTTCCACGTCAATTCCTTGATTCCACGTAGACGTGTGTGTGGGCACACATGAGACAAAACAGGTTTCTTAAACACTCGAATTTTCACAAACACCAACGTATGCACGATGTGAAATTTTTGGAGAAAAAATATTTTGCTCTTTTTTTCTGAGAATTTCGGCCACACCAAACTTAGGGCTGAAAAATATGTTAAAATTGTATACACAATTTTCTATCATTCTCATATTTAAAGAGTAGAAGTCAAACTTCAAAATAGAATCAAATCCTTATCTCCAATTTTGAATTTGGAACAAAAAATCCCTTCCCTTTATCCACAAGGTGGCCGGCCACACTCTAGGGTTTTATCCCTGTGTGTGGCACCTATATCAGATAGGGAAGGAATAGATTTTATCCTTTATCCAGTAGTCCAAAGATTCAAATTCGAATTTAAGTCAAACTTAAATTAATTTGAATAAATTGAACAACTTATCAAATAAGTTTAAATGGATAAATCTAGATGTGTTCAAATTCAAATTTAAATAATCACATTATTTAAATAATAATTAATTCTCAATTAATTATTTTTCGAGTATTTAATTTTAGAATTTCGTAATTCTAAAATTCCCATTTTTCCCTTTGTGTCTGGTAGAATTACAAGGACGACGCAGGGACTAATGGACCTATAATCCCGAGCTCCAATAAAATTAATAATTAATTAAACACTTTAATTAATTAATTAATTCTATTAATTCTAATAGTTACTCCACTATAAACTTGGAATTGAACTCTCAAAATTATAGACATTAATTACTTCTAAACTGCGAAGTGTCCATTTGATATAGTCATTACATATAGATAAATCCTCCATAAATAATTCATAATTAGAGTAAGG
>NW_010358750.1:201515-203362 GCF_000414095.1 Morus notabilis | reverse complement strand
GAATGACATGTATTAATAATGTTTTAATTAAAGATTCCGAACTTTAATTAAACATGAAATGAACAATGTTTTTGATTATTATCCTTAAACACTATCCTCTCGTATATAATACTTATATACTATGTTTAACATAAACAATAAATATATCACATAAAATGATGAATAAACTCTTTTATTAAATAAATAATAAATATCCTTTTACATCTTATGCTTCTAGGACACTATTCCCAACAATCTCCCACTTGTCCTAGAGCAGGTGTGTCATGTCTCTAATCCCAAATCTATCTAAGTGTCAATCAAATACATTCAATGGCAATGTCTTGGTGAACGGGTCAGCAAGGTTGTCCTCTGATGCGATCTTCAGAACCGCTACATCGCCTCTATCCACAATGTCTCTGATCAGGTGATATTTCCTTTCTATATGTTTCGCACTCTTATGGCTTCTAGGTTCTTTTGAATTAGCCACCGCTCCACTGTTGTCACAGTAGAGCTTAATTGGCTTATCCATATCTGGAACAACTTCCAGATCAGTTAAGAACTTCCTGAGCCATGTAGCTTCTTTTACGGTTTCACAAGCTGCAACATATTCAGCTTCCATGGTAGAGTCAGCAACACACTTTTGCTTTATACTTCTCCATACCACGGCTCCTCCATTAAGAGTGAACACAGATCCAGATGTCGACCGTCGACTATCTCTATCCGATTAGAAATCGGAATCTTTGTATCCGGTGAGAGACAGATTTTCTCCGGAATATATCAACATATAGTTTCTCGTTCTCGTAAGATACTTGAGAATACACTTTACTGCAACCCAATGATCTAATCCTGGGTTGGACTGGTAGAGACTGACCACTCCCACTGCATAGCAGATATTTGGTATTGTACACAACATGGCATACATAAGGCTTCCCACAGTCGAAGCGTAGAGATACCGTCTCATATCTTCTTCCTGTTGTGGAGTCTTCAGACATTGTTCCTTAGAAAGGTGAATACCATGCCTAAAAGGCAAATTTCCTTTCTTAGAATTTTGCATCGAATACCTAGACAACACTTTGTCTATATAAGATGCCTATGACTACGCCAAAAGCTTTTTCTTGCGATCTCGAATAATCTTAATCCCAAGAACATAGCTTGCCTCTCCCAAATCTTTCATTTGGAATTGGTTGGCTAACCACTCCTTTACATCTGTCATCAATCCCACATCATTCCCAATGAGTAGGATGTCATCGACGTAAAGAATTAAGAATACCACTTTCTCTTCTTTCTTGTACTTGTAGACGCATGGTTCATCAATGTTTTGATCAAATCCATAATACTTTACCATGATCTAGAAGCCTACTTCAGTCCATAAATGGACCTCTGCAGTTTGCAGACTTTCTGCTTTTGGCCTTCCTCTATGTAACCCTCTGGTTGTTCCATATAGATGGTTTCCTCAAGATAGCCATTTAAAAAAGCTGTCTTGACATCCATCTGCCATATCTCATAGTCAAAATATGCTGCAATGACTAGGAGTATCCGGATGGATTTAAGCATAGCTACTGGCGAGAAAGTTTCCTCATAGTCAACTCCCTCCTTTTGGGTATAACCCTTAGCCACTAGCCTTGCTTTATAAGTCTCTATTTTTCCATCCGCTCCTCTTTTTCTCTTGAAGATCCACTTGCATCCAATGGGTTTTACCCCTTCGGGTAGATCTACAAGTTGCCAGACCGAGTTAGAGTACATAGACTCCATCTCGAGTTTCATAGCTGCTTGCCATTCTTCCTTATCAGAATCATCCATCGCATCCTTAAAGGTCGATGGATCCTCCTTACCATCATCAGCAGTGACGATTTGGGCTTCCCCGGTAT
>NW_010358750.1:189713-189942 GCF_000414095.1 Morus notabilis | reverse complement strand
TTTAAATAATGTGATTATTTAAATTTGAATTTGAACATATCTAGATTTATCCATTTAAACTTATTTGATAAGTTGTTCAATTTAGAATTCAAATTAATTTAATTTTGACTTAAATTCGAATTTGAATCTAAATTAAAATTGGACTACTGGATAAAGGATAAAATCTCTTCCTTCCCTATCTGAAATAGGCGCCACACACAGGGATAAAACCCTAGAGTGTGGCCGGCCA
>NW_010358750.1:187964-189638 GCF_000414095.1 Morus notabilis | reverse complement strand
TGAGTGTGGCCGAAATTCTCATAGAGGAAAAAGAGAACAAAATATTTTTCTCCAAAAATTCCACATCGTGCATGCGTTGGTGTTTGTGGAAATTCGAGTGTTTAAGAAACCTATTTTGTCTCACGTGTGCCCACACACACGTCTACGTGGAATCAAGAAATTGATGTGGAAGACTTTGGTATTCTAAACACAAAGCTTGGAGCAAGGACTGTTCGTGGTCAAAGAAATTCAAGTTATCATCCGAGTCGGCTTCCAGGTATTTTTCGGGGCTTCTAGGTATTTTTCGGTTGATCCTTGAATGCTGTAAATTAATGTGATTAATTTATTCGTGCATAAATTAATATAATCTATAGAGTATCTCAAAAGTTTTATGAAAAATTTTGTTATACACGATCCGCTGTTTTTCATCCCCACGCTTCCGCACCCGAATTCGATTCGGGAACCAGTAGTTTTCTGGGCTTCTTTGAAGGCTTCAAACTTAATCTTCAAGGCCTCCCTTTTGATTCAAAATCAAAAAACCTAATTCTACCCAAATCCTAGAATTACAATAATTCTAATTCCAAATTGAATTACAAATAATTTTGAATGAATATAACCGATCCATGGAACCATATAATTAACGACCAAATCCACCATCCATACATTCATCATCATGAATCAAAAATAAACATCCATAAATGCAAGTGCCTACTCATCACTTACATACATAATTAAATATCACATATTTAATATCAATTATGATTATCAAATAATCGAAGCCTAAATTAATATCGTCTAAAGACCGCTCTGATACCAATTGTTGGTTGCCGAATCGAATTCGGGTGCGGAAGCGTGGGGAAGGCGGATCGTGTATAACAAAAATTTTCATAAAACTTTTGAGATACTCTATAGATTATATTAATTTATGCACGAATAAATTAATCACATTAATTTATATCATTCAAGGATCAACCGAAAAATACCTGGAAGCCGACTCGGATGATAACTTGAATTTCTTTGACCACGAACAGTCCTTGCTCCAAGCTTTGTGTTTAGAATACCAAAGTCTTCCACGTCAATTCCTTGATTCCACGTAGACGTGTGTGTGGGCACACGTGAGACAAAACAGGTTTATTAAACACTCGAATTTCCACAAACACCAACGCATGCACGATGTGGAATTTTTGGAGAAAAAATATTTTGCTCTCTTTTTTTCTGAGAATTTCGGCCACACCAAACTTAGGGCTGAAAAATATGTTAAAAATTGTATACACAATTTTCTATCATTCTCATATTTAAAGAGTAGAAGTCAACCTTTAAAATAGAATTAAATCCTTATCTCCAATTTTGAATTTGGAACAAAAAATCCCTTCCCCTTATCCACAAGGTGGCCGGCCACACTCTAGGGTTTTATCCCTGTGTGTGGCGCCTATATCAGATAGGAAATGAAGAGATTTTATCCTTTATCCAGTAGTCCAATTTTAATTCAGTTTCAAATTCGAATTTAAGTCAAACTTAAATTAATTTGAATTCTAAATTGAACAACTTATCAAATAAGTTTAAATGGATAAATCTAGATGTGTTCAAATTCAAATTTAAATAATCACATTATTTAAATAATAATTAATTCTCAATTAATTATTTTTTGAGTATTTAATTTTAGAATTCCGTAATTCTAAAATTCCTATTTTGCCC